>NC_086198.1:91272177-91397177 GCF_035770615.1 Melospiza melodia melodia | reverse complement strand
AAATAGAATTGGGAAAAGACAAAAAGTAAAAGTGCTTTGAATCAGAAAGGAAATCAAAGAAAAATAGGAAACTAAATCAGAAATCATACTCATGCCTTATTACTTTGTTGTTTGCCTTAAGTAACGTGATCCTGCCTGTGAGTCAACCAAAAACCAATGTTTGGGTGACCTTGGCCAATGCATCAGGTTTGGATACAATTTGTTTGATTTATTCAAATCCAGAAAAGCCATTCTTCACCTGCTTGGTCTGGTTGGCCAATACCACAGAATGTCTCTCCAGATCTTTCATGATTCATTATCAATGTGATCTCACCTTCCTCCCTTCCCTCATTTTCTTCCTCTCAGCTCTGCAGAGCTGCTGATGTCCCCACCACCCTCAGGTTAATGTCATCCCTGAGTTTGGAAGCTTCTTCCCCACTCATGTGGATGTTGGGCAACCCAGCAGAAACTCACTGAGGTGGAAAACACAAAGTTTGTGTCCCACCCTGGGCATGTCCTGCTGGAATGGTGACACCCACAGTGAGTGAACTCCAACAATATCCTGGCCAGGAATTGGTGATTAACCTCACTCCGAGGGGTTTGGCCAGGTCACTGCCCAGCTGATTCCTGCTTTACCTTCTGGGCCTGGTAGAGAACTTCCAGGATGCTGCTGAGCAGCTCGATGCAGGCGTCCTCCTCCTCCCCTGCCTGGATCAGCTCCTGCAGGATGGGCAGGGCTGCCTGCAGCACCAGCTCCCTGCACTCTGGGGGGACAAGGGGACACGGGCATGAGGGAATTGTCCCCAGTTATGGAGCCACCTCAGCCATGAGGGAATTGTCCCCAGCTATGGAGCCACCCTGGGATGAGGCAGCAGAGGAATCCCTGCTCAGGGACTCCTCCCCAGCCTGTGCATGGCCTCTGGGTGGGCTCAGCAAGGGCAGTGCCCCCAGGACCCCTCTCACCGTGGCACTGGAAGGCTTTGCTGCTGGCAATGTCAGTCAGGCACTGCAGCTTCTGCTTCAGCAGGCGCTGGGGCTGCAGGTTCCCCACAAAGTCCCTCAGCACGGCCCTGCCAGCAGGAGAGGGGTTAAAGCAGAAGCTCCAGGTTCTGCTCAGAATGGGGCTGATGGGTTGGGGGGACCCCCTAAATGGGGGCAGGATGGTCCCACAGGGCAGCTGTGCCCACCACAGGCACCCAGCAGGCAAACCCTGCCTGAATTCCCAAAATGAACCCAGCTGGGGCTGAGTTCCCAGGCTAAAATTGAGCAGAGCTCCCCAATTTTGCACTGGGAAAGGGGTCAGGAGGTGATCCCAGACCCCCCTGCTCTGTGCTGGATGCAGGGACAGAGGTGGCTGGGGCAGGTGCTGAGCAGGACAGGGGGTTGGTGGGGACACAGGGACCCTACCCCAGCGTGGAGGAGTCAAAGATCCCAAACACGTCCTCGAGGATGGAGGGCAGGTACTTCAGAGCTGCTCCCTGCAGAGACACCACAGAGCTGCCTTCAGACAGGATCCCAGTGTCACCCCAAAAACACAGACACAGCGACACAGTGTCACCCCAAAAACAAATAGTGTGACACAGTGACACCCTAAAAACAAACACAGATACACAGTGTCACCCCAACAACTAACACAGACACAGCGACACAGTGTCACCCCAAAAACAAACACTGAGTGACACAGTGTCACCCCAAAAACAGAGACACAGAGATTCAGTGTCACCCCAAAAACAAACACAGACACAGCAACACATTGTCACCCCAGAAACAAACACTGAGTGACATGGTGACACCCTAAAAACAGACACAGAGACACAGTGTCACCCCAAAAACAAACACAGAGACACAGTGTCACCCCAAAAACAAACAGATACACTGACACAGTGTCACCCCAAAAACAAACACTGAGTGACACAGTGACACCCTAAAAACAAACACAGACACAGAGAACAGAGACACAGTGTCACCCCAAAAACAAAGACACAGCGACACAGTGTCACCCCAAAAACACAGACACAGTGACACAGTGCCACCCCAAAAACACAGACACAGCGACACAGTGTCACCCCAAAAACAAACAGTGTGACACAGTGACACCCTAAAAACAAACACAGATACACAGTGTCACCCCAACAACTAACACAGACACAGCGACACATTGTCACCCCAAAAACAAACACTGAGTGACACAGTGTCACCCCAAAAACAGAGACACAGTGACTCAGTGTCACCCCAAACACAAACACAGACACAGTGACACAGTGTCACCTCAAAAACAAATATTGAGTGACACGGTGACACCCTAAAAACAGACACAGAGACACAGTGTCACCCCAAAAACAAACACTGAGTGACACAGTGACACCCTAAAAACAAACACAGACACAGCGACACAGTGTCACCCCAAAAACAAACAGTGTGACACAGTGACACCCTAAAAATAAACACAGATACACAGTGTCACCCCAACAACTAACACAGCGACACATTGTCACCCCAAAAACAAACACTGAGTGACACAGTGACACCCTAAAAACAAACACAGACACAGCGACACAGTGTCATCCAAAAACAAACACAGACACAGTGACACCCCAAAACAAACACTGAGTGACACAGTGTCACCCCAAAAATACAGACAGAGACACAGTGTCACCCCAAACACAAACACAGTGTCACCCCAAAAACAGACACAACGACACAGTGTCACCCCAAAAATGAACACAGACACGGTGACACAGTGTCACCCCAAAACCACAGACACAGAGACACAGTGTCACCCCAAAACCACAGACACAGAGACACAGTGTCACCCCAAAAACAAACACAGTGACATGGTGTCACCCCAAAAATGAACACAGACACAGTAACACAGTGATACCCCAAAAATGAACACAGACACACTGACACAGTGTCACCCCAGCAAGGGGACAGCCAGTGCCTGGCCTGGGCACGCTCCCTGGCACCCCAGAGCCCAGCTGAGCCCTCCAGGGCCCCCCATGCCCCCATACCTGGGAGAGCAGGGTGGGACCCTCCAGCGGGGACTGCATCAGCTGGTTGAGGGCAAGGAAGAAGCGCTGCAGGGAGCGCTGGAACTCGGCCACCTCCTTCCCCTCGTAGAGCCTGCAAGGGCCAGAGTCACCATGCTGTCACCACACTGCCAAGAGTCACCATGCTGTCACCACACTGCCACCATGCCCCACTGCTCTACTTGCTGGGAATGCCCCACGAAGGCAGGAATGATCAATCTGACTCCATGTTCTCAGAAGGCTCATTTATTATTTATATATAATTTATATATTTATATAATTTTAATAATTTTTCTATATAATTTGTATATAAATTACTTATATTATATTATATTATATTATATTATATTATATTATATTATATTATATTATATTATATTATATTATATTATATTATATTATATTATATTATATTATATTACATTATATTATATTATACAATACTCTACTAAAGAATACAGAAAGGATACTTACAAAATGCTAAAAAGATAATAATGAAAACTTGTGACTCTCTCCAGAGTCCCAACACATCTTGGCCCCGATTGGCCAAAGAGTGAAAACAACTCCCAGCAGAATCCAATGGAACGATCACCTGTGGGTGAACAATCTCCAAACACATTCCACATGAGCACAACACAGGAGAAGCAAATCAGATAAGAATTGTTTTCCTTTTCTCTGAGGTTTCTCAGCTTCCCAGGAGAGAAATCCAGGGTGAAGGGATTTTTTCAGAGGATGTGAATGCCACACCACACACCTTCCCTGGCATCTATCCTAGATTGCAGGGAAACGTGTGTGTTCTATCATTATCTGTCAGAGGTGGGGCAGTTATCTTCTGTTCATTGGGCAGTTTTCTTTATCTCTTCCACAGCCAATCCTCCCTCCAGGGGATCTCTGCTGTTAATGGGCCATTAATCATTAATTATCTTCTGTCCATGGCCAGTGAGTGTCCCTGCATGGCTGATCAAATTCCAGCATCCCATGGGGAGATGCTCCGCCCAGGGGAGGAGCCAAGCATTCCTACCTGGATCCAATCTGAGGTTTGGGACACCCCAGCAGCCTTTGCCCCCTGCATTGCCAGAGGAGCAGCTTTCTGCTGCCCTGCATGGCCAGAGGGAGCCCAGGCCCATCTGCAGCAGCCCTGGAGCTGCAGAGGAAAACTCCCCCCTTGTGCAGGATCCCTGCTGCAGCAGAGCCACAGCTGGCACTGCAGGAGGGCTGAGCCCCCATGGGATGGGGCTGGGACACCACCCTGACACACAGGGGGCAGGGCATGGTCTGACTCTGGCAGTGTTGTTCTCGTGTACTGCATTGTTTATTTTATCCTATCCTTTTTTTCCTTTCCCTATTAAAGAACTGTTATTTCCTGCTCCCATATTTTTGCCTGAGAGCCCCTTAATTTAAAATTTATAGCAATTCAGAGGGGTGGGGAGGGTTTACATTCTCCATTTAAGGGGAGGCTCCTGCCTTCCTTAGCAGACTCCTGTCTTTCCAAACCAAGACACATGGGTTGCTCCAAAATTTTACCTCAAAATCTGGGGACAATGAGCACTGGCAGGGAAAGTTTTGCCACTCTCAGTGGCGGCTGAAAAGGAGAAGCAGGCAGAGGAAGCAGCAAGGAGGAAGCAGAGAGGGACAGACGTCACCACGGTGCTATTGGGGCACTGAGGGGACACAGGGAGGTGTCCCAAGGTGGGGGACAAGGCTCAATCATCCTTGCAGCTACCTGGGCTCCTCAGAGGAGCTGCAGGCTCTGCTTGTCCAGCTCCAGCAGCAGCACAGGCAATCCCAGAGGCAGCAATCTGCAGCAACTGGCTCTAATTACAACCCAATTCCTGTCGATTACAGCCCGTACAAATTGCAGCACGTTCAGAGCACTTAGAGGATCTGAGGAGCCCGTGTTATTGCATGTTGAGATAAAGGGAAGCTCTATAAAATCACTAAATGTCCTCAGGGATGCCTCTGCTCCAGGCGAACTCATTCAGGGGGCTGTTTGCAAACAAGCTGGGTAATTAATTTCTGCTGCCAGGAGCGCTCTGAGCCGGGAATGTGCTCACACAGGAGGGAGAGGCAGGTGCTGGGTGTGAGGTTCTGGAGCACCTGGGAGGAGATGGAAGTGGTGAGGACAGACAGGGCTCAAACCCTATGGTTAATTAACTCTGGCTAATCCAGAGTGGGGCAAATTGAGTGTGGCAGTCCCTGGGGACACTGGGACACCAGCACAGCTCCCCAGTGCCACTGGGAGGGGACACAGGTGTGGCATTCACATTCTCTGAAAATCCCTTCACCCAGGATTGTTCTCCTGGGAAGCTGGGAAGCCTCAGGGAAAAAGGAAAACAATTCTTATCTCATTTGCTTCTCCTGTGTTGTGCTCATGTGGAATGTGTTTGGAGATTGTTCACCCACAGGTGATTGTTCCATTGGGTTCTGCTGGGAGTTGTTTTCACTCTTTGGCCAATCAGAGCCAAGCTGTGTCAGGACTCTGGAAAGAGTCAGGAGTTTTCATTGTCTTTTTTAGCATTCTGTAAGTATCCTTTCTGTATTCTTTAGTAGAGTATTGTATAATATAATATAATATAATATAATATAATATAATATAATATAATATAATATAATATAATATAATATAATATAATATAATATAATATAATATAATATAATATAATATAATATAATATAATATAATATAATATAATATAATACTATAATAGGATATACTATAATGTACTATAATATACTATAATATCATATCATATCATATCATATCATATCATATCATATCATATCATATCATATGTAATATAACTAATTTATATATAGATTCTATATAAAATATAAATATATATAAATTATAAAAATATATAAATTATATATAAGTAATAAATGAGCCTTCTGAGAACATGGAGTCAGATTCATCATTCCTGCCTTCATCAGGGCATTCCCAACAAATACAACACACAGGGATCCCAGCACATCCTGGGCTTGGGGTGCAGGAGGCAAAGCCCTCATTCCCCCCCGAAACAGCTTCCTGCTGAACCCAGGGTGCCTGGGAATGGGGTGACCCCCCAGCTTTCAGTGCCAGCAGTGCCCACCCTGTGTCCTGTGTGTGTGGGGGGGGGTCCTTCATTGCCCCCTCAGGACACTTCAGCTTTCAGTGTTGCCTACGTAGAATGAAAGAGGAACATCTGGAGATGCCAGATTTCCTGATTTCCCCCTCTCCCACGCTGGGAGGGTGTTTGTGCATCACCCAGGCTGGATGTGAGCCCTGTGCCCATGGGGAACAAGTGACACCAGCCCTGGGGGGACTCCGGAGGGGCCTGGGGACAGCTCGACCTTTGAGCTGTGGAGCCACCCACCCTGTTCCTCTGCTCATCACAGCAGGGTTGGCTTGGAGGGCACATCAGAGACCCCCCAGCTCCACCCCCACTCCCACCAGGCTCCAGGAAACCTTCCCAGCACATGCAGGGGCACAGACTGCCCGGGGCACTTTGCCATTCCCATCGTGGGAGGGTTTGAAGAGCTCATTGGAAACTCCCTGTCAGGGGTGGCAGAGGTCACTGTGGGGCAGGGTCACTGTAGGGCACTGGGAGCACTGGGAGGGACTCGGAGGAACTGGGAGCACTGAGAGACATTGGGAGAACTGGAAGCACTGGGAAGCACTGGGAGGCACAGCCAGCACTGGGAGCTACTGGGAGCACTGGCAGGCACTGGGAGGCTCTGGGAGCATTGGGAGACACTGGGAGCACTGGGAGGCACAGCCCAGCAGCACTGGTAGCACTGGAAGCACTGGGAGGCCCAGCCCAGCAGCACTGGTAGCACTGGGAACACTGGGAGGCCCAGCCCAGCAGCACTGGGAGGCACTGGGAGCACTGGGAGGCCCAGCCCAGCAGCACTGGGAAGCACTGGGAGCACTGGGAGGCCCAGCCCAGCAGCACTGGGAGCACTGGGAGCACTGGGAACACTGGGAGGCCCAGCCCAGCAGCACTGGTAGCACTGGGAGCACTGGGAACACTGGGAGGCCCAGCCCAGCAGCACTGGGAGCACTGGGAGCACTGGGAGGCCCAGCCCAGCAGCACTGGGAGCACTGGGAGGCCCAGCCCAGCAGCACTGGGAGCACTGGGAGCACTGGGAACACCGGGAGGCCCAGCCCAGCAGCACTCACTGCGCGAAGAGGCGGCGGGAGCGCACGATGAATTTGAAGATGTACTCCAGGGCTTTGAAGGTGCGCGGGAGGGACTCGCAGGGCTCGCCCCGGCCCGCCTGCTCCACGTACTGAGTGAACACCGCCAGCAGCTTCCTGCGGGAGGGGTGTCCTGGCTGTCCCTGCCCTGTCCCTCCCTGTGCCCTCTGTCATGGCTCCATCCTGGCTGTCCCAGCCCCATGCCAGCTGTCCAAGCCCCATTGCAGCTGTCCCCCACCCTTCCAGCTGTCCCAGCTCCACTCCAGCTGTCCCAGCCCCCATCCTGGATGTCCCATCCCATTCCAGCTGTCCCAGCCCTGTCCCTCCCTGTCCCAGCCCCATTCCAGCTATCCCAACCCTTTCCCACCATTTCATCGGTCCCAGCCCTGTCCCTCCCTGTCCCCACCGTCTCAGCTCCCTCCCAGGTGTCCCATCCCTATCCTGGCTGTCCCAGCCCCATCCTGGCTGTCCCAGCCCTTTCTCTCCCTGTCACCACTGTCCCAGCCCCACTCCAGCTATCCAGTCCCATCCTGGATGTCCCAGCCCATTCCAGCAGTCCCAGCCCTGTCCCAGCCTTGTCCCCCCTGTCCCCATTCTCCCAGCCCCATCCTGGCTGTGCCAGCCCTCTCCCACCCCATTCCAGCTGCCCCATCCCTGTCCCCCACCCTTTCAGCTCTCCCAGCCCTGTCCCCCAGCCCATTCCATCTGTCCCAGCCCCATCCTGGGTGTTCCAGCCCCACTCCAGCTGTCCTCCCCCATTCCAGCTGTCCTATCCCAGTCCCAGCCCATTCCATCTGTCCCAGCCCCATCCTGGATGTTCCAGCCCCACTCCAGCTGTCCTCCCCCATTCCAGCTGTCCTATCCCAGTCCCAGCCCATTCCAGCTGTCCCAGCCCCATCCTGGATGTCCCAGCCCTGTCCCTCTGTGTCCCCACTGTCCCAGCCCCACTCCAGCTGTCCCCCACCCCATTCCAGCTCTCCCAGCCCCATCCTGGATGTCTCAGCCCCATTCCAGCTGTCCCAACCCTATCCCTCCCTGTCCCCTCTGTCCCAGCCCCACTCCAGATGTCCCAGCCCTGTCCCAGCCCCCATCCTGGCTGTCCCAGACCTGTCCCATCCCTGTCCCCCACCCCACTCCAGCTGTCCCATCCCAGTCCCCCCCATGCCCCAGCCCCAGCCCCTCACTTGTAGGCCAGCGTGGCGCTGAAGTGCTGCCTGATGTAGGCCTCCAGGACGGTGTTGAAATGCTGGAACTTTCTGTCAGCCACCAGCCTGACAATGAAAACCTGAGGGCAGCAGGCAGGGGCACGGCTTGGCGTGGGCAGGGGGACCCCTCTGCCACCCTGAGCCCACCCTGAGCCATCACTGGGGTCACTCTTGCGGTAAAACACCTTTAAATGCTGCTGGGATTGTCCCCCAAAGGGACAATGTCCCCCAGAACAGCCCTGCCCTGTGCTGGGTCACTCAAACCCCATTGTCCCAGTCCCACCAGTGCCCACCCTGCACTGGGGAGGGCTCAGACCCACACAGGTTGTGCTCACCAGGGCGTCAAACACGAGGGTGTCATAGACGTCGGTGTCTGAGTGCTCCATCATGATGGAGAACAGGGCATCCAGCGTGTCCTGCAGGAACTGAGGGGACAGCAGGGCTCGAGGGATGATCCCAGCACTGCCCAAAACCCAGTTCTGGCCATGGGGAGTGGGGGGCAGGAGCCAGGGAGGGAGGAAATGCTGGCTGTACCTTGATGACCTCTCCTCCATCCACGTTCATCAGCTTCTGGAGGTTCCCACAGAGCAGGCTGGGCTTGGAACGCCACTTGAGCAGCCCCAGCAGGTTCACTGGGCAGGGGGAATGGGGCACTGAGGACTCTCTGTCACACCCCAGTGTCACCAACCCCCTGCTCCCCCATCAGGAGCAGCCAGGACCCCTCCCACAACCACTGAGACCCCCTGAAGCCAAGTCCGTAAAGCACAAACCTTAAATAGGTTGTGGTGGACACAATTGTGCTACAGGAAGGGAATGAATGGAGCAGCCTCATCCCTGAGCCCTCCACACCGAACCACAGTGCCCTGCACCTTGCTGTCACTGTGTGTCACATCCCCAGGCCACCAGGTCACGTCCTCTGAGTCCCCTGCACTCAGCCAGAGCAGGATGAGCCATTCCCACCCTCCAGCCTTGCAGCAGATGGGAGGAGAGCCCAGCCCATCCCATGGGCCCTTCCCCTGGCTGAGGGGGCACCAGAGCAGCCCAGGGATGCTGGAAACTCCCCTGAGCTGACCCAGGCATGAGGGAGAAACCACAGAGCTCCAATTCCCACCTCCATTTGGAGAGAAGGTCATGGAACCTCCAGCAGCCACATCCAAGTGGGAATCCCACTCGTTGTTGCTCCTCTCCAGTGAATGGCAGCCCCCAAAAATCCCCAGATCCTGCTGATCTCCCCAAAAACATCCTGAGCATGGCCAAACTGAGCCCTCCCACATCCTGAGCATGGAAAAACTGAGCCCTCACTGTCCCCAGCTCTCTGTCCCAGCATGATGGACACTGGAGACCCAAATATCAGGACCATGGTCCAGCAGGCGGGAGCACCACCGGTGAGGGGACACAGCCCCAGCTGCCCCCGCTCTGCGGGGACCCAGCACTCACCGTTCTGGGTCAGCTTGGTGGAGCAGACCAGCGTGGAGATTTGGAAGCTGTCCCGGCCGGACGGGGCCAGGGCGGCCGCGGCCCCGCTCACTCGGAAGGAGGAGCCCGGGAGGAGCCGCGGCTCGGGCGCGTTCCGCTCCCAGGGCAGCGACAGGTACGCGCTGGCATCCTCCAGCTTCTTGCTGTCACCCTGCAGGGCACAGCACAGCGACAGCTGAGCCATCCCCGGCCTGTGGGGGCACCAGCTGTGGGGTTTTATGGGCCTGGATTGAAGGCACTTGTGTAAGAGCCGAAATGAGGGATGTGGGACTCCAGGCGGCTCTCTGAAATGCAGTTTATTCCATCCAGGATCATGGGTGACAGAGCTGTGCCCACAGCTGTCAGCTCCAGCTGCAGGCAGGCCTGGAGACCCTGAGTTTAGGTTATAAATGCATTCTATACTTTTCTTTTGGTCACAATGCATTCTATACTTTCCTTTTGGTCACAATGTATTATATTCTTTTGGTTACAATGCATTATATACTTTTCCTTTGATTACAATGCATTCTATACTTTTCTTTTGGTTACAAATTCATTATATACTTTTCTTTTCGTCACAATATATTATATTCTTTTCTTTTGGTCACAATGCATTATATACTTTTCTTTTGGTTACAATGCATTCTATACTTTTCTTTGCTGAGCATCTTCATACAGCAGAACCAATCTATACCTTAACTTTTATCTCTAGCCTATCATAACTACTGTAATTACCATATTCATGTCACTGTTCTCCAATCACTGAAAGTCAGTGCATTACAGTTTAAGCTAGAAGTTGTTTTTCAGTTTTCTTGTAGTGGAAAATTCTGAGACCTTTTTTCTACTTGCAACATTTGCTGACTTGTTTGCCTGTGCTATCTTTGCTTGGTAAAAATATCTTCTTGTTTGGGGTGGGTTTATCCTTTGCTCTAAGCCATAAAAACCCCTTCTCACTAACACACCCTTTGCCTCCTTGGTTATCCAGTGAGACTGGCTCAGCAATTCTTTTCTTCTATATCAAAACTTGCTTCCATCTCTATTCCTTCATCAGATTCTACACTCAAAAATCTTTCTGCCAAGCATCTGTGAGACTTTCTTGTCCAACTTTAACCTTCCCAACACACTTGAGAGAGTAATTTGTGTTGGGACTCAGGTGTTTGTTATTTCTTATCAGTAAAATAGTCTCACTGCTGTGAGTTCTGCAGCTTTTCATTAGAAGTCACAAAATGGCCAACAATCTCTTGTTCCAAGGTCTTTTAAAGCTAAACTATCCAATTAAGAACTGACACCTGGATTATTTTCCCTTTTAACCCAATAACTGATCCCACAGAGCTGCAATGGGGACTTTTCTGCCCAATTACAAAATGCCACCCAAACCCATGGAGAAGGAGGAAGAAGAGGCATGACAAAGAAACTCAGGACATCACCCTGTGCCCTCCATCTTGCTTCCATCCACAACACACTAAAAATCCCAAAACCTAAATTTCCCACCTAAGTGATACACCTACACTACTCTCTATAATCTATTTCACACTTTTGTGGATTCCAGTCTCTCTTGAAGTGCGGGAAACTTTCTCCATGAATGAGGGTCAAATTCAATGTTCCACCCAGGAGGACTCACTGGGGTCACTCTGAGTGACCTTCCCTGCTCTTGGCCAGCCTGGGACGTGGGGGATGACCACAGCCAGCCATGCTGCAGCTCACAGACACCCATCCCTCCCTGCCTGCTGCCTGGCAGGGTGAAACCCCTACAGATGAAGGTGGCAGGGAGGTGACAGAGCTGTTTGCTGGTGGCTTTTCCCCTCCAGGACACATCTGGAGCTTGTGCAGGGAAAACTGTCTGGAGCCCATGCAGGGAAAACTATCTGCAGCTCAGAGCAGCTGGAGATCAAGAGCTCTGAGCAGCTAAAAGCCCTTCACTCACATTCCTCTGGCAAGCAGAGACAAAAAGATGAAATATTTTCTGACTTCCCAGCCTGCCAGGAAGAGCCAGAGCCAGGCAGGGAGAGGATGGAGCAGCTCAGGATGTGGGGCTCAGCAGGGCAGGGACAGCTCTCTGAGGGGAACAGGGGCTGTGCAGGGCTTGTTCTCCTGGCAGGGAGGTGTGGGAGGTTTGATCTCCCTGCCACATCCCAAAGGTCCCCAAAGAGCCAGGGAGCAGAGCCAGCGCCGAGGGCCACGGCAGCAGTTCAAGAATTTGGGCCTTTCACCCAAAAATAAAGCAGGGAGGGAGGGAGGGACATAATGATTTCAAATGTGCAGGAGCCTCAGGGAGGAACAGCGTGGTCTGTCCCTGTCCTGGGCTGCCACAGCAGGCAGGACCCATCCCAAAAAAAGGCAGAACTCAGGGAGGGACGTGGATCTGCCTGGAGAAGCTGTGGTCACGTTGCCAAAATCAGAGACAACCCCCATGCAGCAGCTCAGGGACACTGGAACTCCATGAGCCCAGATGAGACCCAAGAGGGGACCCCAGAAGGGACCCCAGAAGGGACCCCAGAAGGGACCACAACAGGGACCCCAAAAGGGACCCAGAAGGGACCACAACAGGGACCCCAGAAGGTGTCAACACACTGGGAAGAGCCCTGAGCTCACCCTGGCAGTGGGGACCAGCTTGCACCACCCACTCCTCTGGTCACAGCAGTCCCAGTGAGGTGAGGGGACACCAGGTAAGGGAGCAGCACCTTCACATTAAAGCTGACAGCGTTTTTTCCCAAATGAGCAGCGATTTTTGCCTCTCCCCCACTGTCTCAGAGCAAACCCCAGCAGTGCAGGGCTGGTGAAATCAGGTGAAGCGCAGCCACAGCACGGGGACGTTCCCTGCCCGTCACAAAGGCTTAAATCACCTTCTCCCAGAGCAAACTTGGCGTTCTAGAGGAGCAGCACAGGGATTGGAGATGTGTGTGCAGAGAGACCCTGTCACCAAGGACAGCAGGGACAGCAGGGAGGCACCACAAACCCTCGGGGACACCACAAACCCTCGGGGACTTTGGGTACGTGCCACCAGCGCCGTGGCTCAGGCAGGGACTGGGATCCTGGCCCCAGAAGTGCTGCTGCCCCACAGCTCTCCCCATTTTAGGGGGTTCTGGGGACCCCCCATACCTTGTAGAGCACCAGGTCGTGCTCCCCATCCCGCAGCGTGGTGCCATCGGGGCGCATCAGCCTCACAAAGGCCATGGAGAAAATCCGCTCGCTCCGGTCCTTGGCTGGGGGGACACAGCGTGAGGGGGAGCTGCAGGGGACCAGGGACACGGCCCCAGGCAGGGACAGGCAGTGCTGGCACCAGGGGACACTCACAGTCGCTGGAGGAGCGGTGGCGGAAGGTGAACCTCAGGTGAGTCCTGTGCACGTCCTCGATGGGGACAGCGATCTGGGGGAGAGAGGGGCCAAGGTGAGGGCAGGGGCTGTGCCACCAGCTGGGCAATGTCCCTGTGTGCCACACCTGACCAATGTCCCTGTGTGCCCCCACCTGACCAATGTCCCTGTGTGCCCACACCTGGGCAATGTCCCTGTGTGCCCCCACCTGGGCAATGTCCCTGTGTGCCCCACCTGGCCAATGTCCCTGTGGCCAATGTCCCTGTGTGCCCCACCTGGGCAATGCCCCTGTGTGCCCACACTTGGCCAATGTTCCTGTGTGCCCACACCTGGCCAATGTCCCTGTGTGCCCCCACCTGAGCAATGTCCCTGTGTGCCCCACCTGGCCAATGTCCCTGTGGCCAATGTCCCTGTGTGCCCCACCTGGCCAATGTCCCTGTGGCCAATGTCCCTGTGTGCCCCATCTGGCCAATGTCCCTCTGGCCAGTGTCCCTGTGTGCCCCACCTGGCCAATGTCCCTCAGTCCCCCACCTGGGCAATGTCCCTGTGTCCCCCACCAATGTCCCTCTGTGCCCACACCTGGCCAATGTCCCTCTGGCCAATGTCCCTGTGTCCCCCACCAATGTCCCTCTGTACCCCACCTAGCCAATGTCCCTCTGTGCCCACACCTGGCCAATGTCCCTCTGGCCAATGTCCCTCTGTGCCCCACCTGGCCAATGTCCCTCTGTGCCCCCAACGATGTCCCTGTGTGCCCCCAACGATGTCCCTGTGTGCCCAGGCAGGGGCTGTGCCAGACCATCCACTGCTGCCAAACCAACCCCACGTCCTCCCCAGTGAACCAGTGAGGCCGAACTGGGAGCACTGGGATGGGGACAGGGCTGCAGGGCCCATCCCTGTCACAGACATGTTTTATGAAGAATCTTTTCTTTAGGATTTTTCCTCCTGAGAAGCTGAGAGGCCTCAGGAACAAAATGTAAACATTGATTATCTGCTGCTGTGGAATGCAACAGGTGCATCTGTGATTGGTCTCATGTTGGTTGTTTCTAATTAATGGCCAATCACAGTCAGCTGGCTCAGACTCTCTGTCCCAGACACAAACCTTTGTTATTCATTCCTTCTATTCTATTCTTAGCCAGCCTTCTGATGAAATCCTTTCTTCTATTCTTTTAGTATAGTTTTAATATAATATATATCATAAAATAATAAATCAGCCTTCTGAAACGTGGAGTCAGATCCTCATCTCTTCCCTCATCCTCAGACCCCTGTGAACACCGTCACACATCCCCAGGACTGGGTGACCATCCAGGGGTCACACTGTGACCATGGCAGCACCTCCATTGTCCCCGAGATGGGACCAAGGACTGCCCCCCAAAATGCTTGCTCTGAAAGGGACCCCCTAGAGCAGCAGGAGGAGCGAGTGGCACATCCAGGAGGGGCTGCAGGGCTGTCCCACCCCAGCCCCGGTGTCCCCACACCTTGAGGGTCTCCATCCAGCGCTGGTGCCGCTGCTGGTAGTAGACAACAGAGCGGTAGTGGCTGCTGGGGCTGTCCCCTGCTCCCGCGTGGATCACGTTCTGCAGGAGGAGACACCTCGGGATCAGCCCCGTGACCTCGCAGGGAGGGGACAATCCCTGTCCCAAACCCCCTGCCCACACCCCCCTAACCTGCCTGGTGCCACCTCCGAGGGGACACATGGCCCTCCCAGGGATGGGGATGGAGAATTGCAGCCCGTCCCTCAGGAGCCAGGGGAGAACTGGGGACAGAACACCTGGAGAGTGACAAGAGCCACCCTGGGGAGGTGACACCTGGGTCTGACCCCCCTGCCCGCAGCTCCTTCCTGTCCTGGGGACACTGGATATGGCCAGGGGGTCTGGCTGTCCCCAAGGCAGGACAATTTTATCTCTGTCCCAATTCCTTATTGTCACTTTCCCATTTCTTTATTCCATTCCCAGATCTCTATTTTCGGCAACTCCAGAGGCCCAAGAGGCTCCTCCAGCCTGGAGGAGCTGCTGGCTCTACCCAAAGTGAGGTGACACAGGGGACACCTGCCATACCCAAGGTGACACAGGGGACACCTGCCATACTCAATGTGAGGTGACACAGGGGACACCTGCCATACCCAAGGTGACACATACTCAATGTGACACACGGGACATCTGCCATACTCAATGTGACACAGGGGACACCTGCCATACCCAAGGTGACACAAGGGACACCCGCCATACCCAAGGTGACACAGGGGACAGCTGCCATACTCAATGTGACACAGGGGACACCTGCCATACCCAAGGTGACACAGGGGACACCTGCCATACTCAATGTGAGGTGACACAGGGGACACCTGCCATACCCAAGGTGACACAAGGGACACCCGCCATACCCGAGGTGACACAGGGGACAGCTGCCATACTCAATGTGACACAGAGGACACCTGCCATACTCAAGGTGACACAAGGGACACCTGCCATACCCAAGGTGACACATACTCAATGTGACACAGGGGACATCTGCCATACTCAATGTGACACAGGGGACACCTGCCATACCCGAGGTGACACAGAGGACACCTGCCATACCCAAGGTGACACAGGGGACAGCTGCCATACCTGCACCACGTTTCCTGCCTCGTCACACACACACACTGTCACCTCCACGTTCTTCTGCGTCTTCTTGCTGCCCTTGTCGAACTCGCCCTGCACCAGGGTCAGGTAGATGTCGTTCCTGACATCACCTGTGGGGACAGCCCCGTCAGCCAGGCCCTGCCACCACGCTGCCACCCCCAGGGACGCCCAGGATTGTCCCCAGCACGCTTGCCTGGCATTATGACCTCCGGGTAGCCCAGCTTGCGAGCCACCGCCGTGCTGCGGTCCACCAGGTGCGGGTGGTCCTTCCTCACCTGGCTCAGGTCTCCCCAGAGCACCTTCAGGGACACCCAGAGCCCTGCAGGGACCACAGGGATTTTTCAGGGGGTGACAGGGTGACACACGAGTCCTCGATGCCTCATGTGACAAGCAGGTGGCCCAGGGGACACAGGGTCTCTACCTTGACCCTTGTGGTTGATGTCCTTGCCCTCCACCGCCTTCCGGATCATGGTGTGAAGGAAATCGCCATCAGCAGCCACCCTGGGAAAGGCACATTTGGGGGAAAAAACTTTTCTCTTGGGTCCTTGCACCTCTTGTCCCCTGGCAGCCAGGTGCTGTCCCCATGCCAGCCAGGGGATGTCCCCATGCCACCAGGTGCTGTCCCCATGCCAGCCAGGCCCTGGGGTGCTCCTCCCTGCCCTCCCCAGCTCTCCCCCTCCCCTCGGGGCTCACGGGTGGACAGGGATGAAGTGCTGCTTGTCCTCGTCGCTGTCGCACGTCCCCCTGGCGATGTCGGTGATGTCCATCACTGCAGTGACACACAGGTGGCGCCGTGCCAGGGGTGACAATCCCAGCCCAGAATGGGGTCATAGGGGGAGCTGAAGGTAGGGGAGCTCCCCAGGGCTGCTCAGGGGGGTCCCCTGTGCCAGGACAGGGCGGGTGAAGTGTCCTTTGAGCAGGGACAGCCCCGGAGAGGGGACAGTGTGGGGACAACCATGGGGGAAAAGGGACAGCGGGAGCAGCCCAGGGACATCACAGATCCCGGTGTGGTGGCTCTGGGCGAGTGCCAGGGTGGTGGCATGGGGGTCCCCGGGGTGCCCAGCCCCACCTGAGATGCCGAAGGGCCGGCGCAGCCCCGTGCTGAGCTTGCGGCTGTGGCTGTCGCGCAGGTCCATGCGCCCCACGCGGATGATCTGGCACACCAGGAACAGCCGCTCCCGCTTCAGGTCCGCGCTGCCCAGGTCCTGCGGGACACACAGGGCAGTGTCACCCTGGCAGCGCCGCAGGGGATGGGACGGTGACAGCGCCGCGTCACCTCGGGGTGGCGGTGGGCACAGAGCGTCCCTGCTGTCCTGCGCTGTGGGGACAGTGGGGACACAACCCCGCTGCCCTGGGGGCTCCTGCGCACCCCAGGAGTCCCCAATCCCCACGGTGGGGACAATGCCAGCCCCAAATCCCCGCGGTGGGGACAATGCCGGCACCGACGGACCCAACGGGTCACCCCAGAGCAGGCAGTTTGGCGGCGGGGGGAGCCTGGCATGGTGTGAGGATGTGGGGGGGCCCTGTACCCCAGCTGGGGAGGGGACCGGATCCTTTGGGGGCCGCCCCTGCGCCAAAACCCCCCAGCGGCGCTAAGGACAAGGGATGGGGACACGCCACAACGCTTGGGGACACATCAGCAGTGAGCAGAGCAGAGCGCAGAGATGGGCGAGAACCGGGGGCGGAGGCGCAGCCCAAGTGCTGATGCTGCTCATTAATTAACATTGATTTTCCCGCCTCATTTGCATATCGATGGCTCCGCGGCGTCCCGGGGGTCAGCGCTGCGCTGCAGCCAAAGCGCTGAGTCAGCAACGGGGGCGTGGGACGAGCGGGGACGGGACACACCGGGACCCCCAGCACCGGGAGGGGACCCCGGGACCTCCAGCACCGGGAGGGGACCCCAAGGGACAGCCCCACGGCGGGTGCCAGGTCAGGGATCTGTGAAGGGTCTGGAGGTACGGGGGTGGCACACGGGGCACCGAAAAGCTGCGGGTGGGGGCAAATCTGCAGGAGGGGCAGCAGCGCGGCTCCCCAGGCTCTGCGCTCACCGTGAACACCACCCTGAGGTTGTTGAGCAGCTCGATGTCCTGCGGGACGCCGGTGCTGGCCCAGCGGATCACGTAGTTCTCGCTGCGGGGTGGGTGATGGTTGAGGTGGGCACGGGGGTGGCAGAGACCCCAACAGCTCCCATCCCACGGACCGTCCGTGCCACCAGGGTCCCCAATCGCGGCACAGGCACTGGGCCAGCCTGGCTGTCCCCTGGTCACCTCAGCAGTGCCTGGGGCAGGACAGGATGGGCTGTCCCATGGGATGTGGCGCCATGACAATAAAGGGATGTGTCCCTTCCCCCTGTGACACCGCTGGGTCCTCAGGGCTGGGCAGGACGGGCAGCATGAGGGGAACGCCTCAGGGGGCAGCAGGACAAACACCCAGCACAGCAGGGACAGGGGCAGGGGTCTGTCCTGAGCCCCCACCTGATGATGCGCTGCTCGCCGGGGTCATACAGCGCCATGAAGAGCTGCGCCTCCTCCCCGATGTGGCACACGAAGTTCCGCACGCACAGGTAGAGGTTGTGGGAGGGCGAAGCAGCCCCGTGGGTGCCGCGACCTGGTGCCCTCTGCTGCGAGCTCTGGGGGACACGAGGTGGCTCAGCCTTGTCACCTCCCCTGGCACAGGGGACATCAGGCTCTGGGGCAGACATCAGGCTGGCAGCAGCCTCACCGTCTCCTCCTGGAGGCGCTGGCTGAGGGTCTGTGCCGCCCTCCTGTGAGCCTGGAAGAGGCTGATGACGCTGGTCTTGTCGGGGTCCAGGATGTTCTCGTCCTCATCCCGCACCACCAGGTCCAGGGCGAGGATCCTGCAGAGGCCAGGGTGGGGTGAGACAGGACCGGGGGCACCTGGGACTGTGTGTCCCACCAGGGGACACTTGTCCTGCACAGGGTTGGGGGGACAGCACAGATCCTACTGGGAAAGGGGACAGCAGCTGGCAGCACCAGGAACATTCCTGTCCCAGTCATAACCCTTGGCCAGGTGGCTTGAGCAGCTGGTGGCACAATTACTGTCCCCAGCCAGCACGGGACAGCCAGCTGGGACGATGGGGACACTGGGACAGCCAGCCAGGACACCAGGAGGACACCTGGGCTCCGCACAGCCTGTGCCAGAGGCAGATTTGGGGTCCCCGTCCCAGAGGCAGATTTGGGGTCCTTGTCCCAGAGGCAGATTTGGGGTCCCTGTCCCAGAGGCAGATCTGAGGTCCCTGTCCCAGAGGCAGATTTGGGGACCCTGTCCCTGAGGCAGATCTGAGGTCCCTGCCAGAGGCAGATTTGAGGTCCCTGTCCCCGAAGCAGATCTGAGGTCCCTGTCCCAGAGGCAGATCTGAGGTCCCTGTCCCTGAGGCAGATCTGAGGTCCCTGTCCCTGAGGCAGATCTGAGGTCCCTGTCCCAGAGGCAGATCTGAGGTCCCTGTCCCTGAGGCAGATCTGGGGTTCCTGTCCCTGAGGCAGATCTGAGGTCCCTGTCCCAGAGACAGATCTGAGGTCCCTGCCAGAGACAGATCTGAGGTCCCTGTCCCAGAGGCAGATCTGAGGTCCCTGTCCCCAGCCTCACTTGTTGCCATAGTCCATCCTGCCGGTGACCTCCTTCCTGAGCCTCAGGAGCTGGTCCTTGGGCAGCGTCCCCGAGAGCAGCTGCGAGCGCTGCTCCATCAGCTCCTGCATCATCCTCTTCACCTGCCCGTAGCACTCCGTCTGCCCAGCCTGCAGCATCACCACGGGGTCACCGGGGCTCCCCCAGCCTGTCCCCAGATGTCCCCAACACCCAGAGCCTCGTCCCTCACCACATAGAGCTGCTTCCAGATGGTGGCCCACTCGCGCAGCGTGGTGGTGATCTCCTGCACCATGGGCATGTCGGAGGGCACCGCGCTCTCCTCCAGCCTGGGGGAGGCACAGGGAGCCCTGGAGCACCCCAGGACCGCAGGGAGCAGAAAGTGGAGCCCCCCAACCCCTGCCTGTGCCCCCCAGACCTACCCCCTCTGCTCCACCGTGGTGCCCTTCAGCCGGATCAGCGAGGCGGGGAAGATGCCCTGCGGGAGCCAGAGCCATGGAGATTTCCCTCAGGAGGGCACAGCTGGGGGCTGCCAATGCCACAGGGTGCCCAGCCTGCCCCCCCTCAGTCACCCAGCAGGGACAGAGAGCCACCAGCAGTGTCCCTGCTGCCACCAAACCCCAGCAGCCTGTCACCTACCCGGGCAGCCCTGTTCCGGAGCGAGTACCCGCAGTACCAGCCTGCCAGGGGAGGGGACATTGTCAGCCGGGCTGGGGGACCTGGCCCCGGCTCAGGGACAAAGGAGGGGGCAGGAACCCTCACTGGGGGTCCCCCTTACCCTCGGAGGCCTGCAGGATGTGCACCATCTCCCCGATCTGCAGCGGCAGGTGATGCTCCTTGGTGCGCGGGAAGTTCCACACGGCTGTGGGAAGAGGGGATGGGGGTCGGGAGCCCTGCCTGGAGCCCCTCAGCAGCCCCCAGGCACCTGCACCCCACAGCCAGCCCCCCATGGCGCCCCCCAAAACAGGCCCTGTCCAGCCCTGAGAGATGGGGCAGAGCCCTGGCCCCACAAACAGCTCAGGGATGAGACCCCCGAGCATCCCGACCCCACACAGAATCCCCCAGCCCCACACAGAATCCCCCAGCCCCACACAGCCCACACAGAATCCCCCAGACCCTTTTTGGCATTCAGGGGTCCCTTATGGGTCCCCTCTGCCTCCACCCACACCCTGGGTGCCGGTGGTCCTGTTCCTGGCACAAGAAGTGTGGGGAGGGAAGTGCCAGCCGAGCCCCTGCCCGGGGATGGTGGCACCGGGACACAGGGACAGTCTGGTGGTGCAGGGACAGGGCTGGTGGCGCGGGGACAGGGCTGATGGTGCAGGACAGGGATGGTGGCGCAGGGACAGGGACAGGTGGCGCAGGGACCTTCTGGTGGCCCAATGACAGCTCTGGTGGCGCAGGGACAGTCTGGTGGCACAGGGACAGGACTGTTGACACAGGGACAGGCCTGTTTGGGGACAGCAGAGCCGGCGGCAGGGGAGGGGGCGGTGCTCTCGGTGACCAGCAGCTTCCTGCCGGCTTTGCTGCGGTTGTCCCTGTCGCTATTTCTGGCCCCAGGGACAGCTCTGAGGCAGGCAGAGGTGGTTTGGCCCCCAGATTTGGGGACAGCCCCTGCACCGGGGGGTCTCTGTCAGCACCTGTGCCCTCCCTGAGCTCCAGGCAGGGCCAGCTCACACTGCAGCACCCCCAGACCCACCTTGCACCAGGAACCCCGAGGTCCCACAGGACCCTTCCCATCACCCTGAGCTCCCCATGCTGGGAACAGCAGCAGCTCAGCCCTCACTCAGGCACTGCCCAGAACCCTGCAGGAGCTCAGGCACCCCCCAGGACCCTGCAGCAGCTCAGGAGCCCCCCAGGACCCTGCAGCAGCTCAGGAGCCCCCCAGGACCCTGCAGCAGCTCAGGAGCCCCCCAGGACCCTGCAGGAGCTCAGGCACCCCCAGAAGCCTGCAGGAGCTCAGAAACCCCCCAGGACCCTGCAGCAGCTCAGGCACTCCCAGAACCCTGCAGGAGCTCAGGCACCCCCAGGACCCTGCAGCAGCTCAGGCACCCCCCAGAACCCTGCAGGAGCTCAGGCACCCCCCAGGACCCTGCAGCAGCTCAGGCACCCCCCAGGACCCTGCAGCAGCTCAGGCACCCCCAGGTGCTCCCCAGAACCCTGCAGCAGCTCCGGCGCTGCAGAGAGTGCAAGGGAAGGGCGCAGGAAACGGCCCCACAAGAAAAGGGAAGAAGCACAGGGCTGCAGGAGCCAGCAGAACCCGGGGGTGCTGCAGGGAGTGGGGGTGCTCAGAGCTGGTGCAAGCGCAGGGAGCCCAAACTGGGGGTGCCCAAGGCTTTTTGCAAGGCAGCTGCAATTTCCCCCTGAGGAGAATTCCTGGGGTGTCTCAAGGCTCGCCCAGAGGCTGGAGGGAAGCCAAGCCCCCAGCCCGGTGCTCCCCACCCCCAGCAGCAGCACCAGCCCTGCACCTCCTGGAGCGTGGGTGCTGCTGGCTCCTGTCCTGCTTGGCCACCGTCCCTGAGCCTGCTGTCGCCAGCCCTGCAGCCCCAGCTTGTGCCACCACGGGGGTGTCACCACGGATGTCACCTCACCCTGAGCCCCCCATCCCTGCAGCCCAGTGGGGACCCCCGCAGAGCCCCAGAGCCCCCACTCACCCACGCCAAGCTTGTCCTTGGTGGGCAGCCAGGGCGCCATGGCCACCGGGGCAGCACCGGGGCCGTGCCGGGGGACCGAGGCCGTGCCGGGGGACCGGGGCGCTGCCGAGCCACGGGTGGTTCCTCCTGCCACCCTCCCGTGTCACGTGTACCCCCCCAGCTTGTGAAACCTCTGCTTCCTCAGCAGGGCCCACCCCACCGTGCTGTCCCTGCACCGGCCGAGGGTCTGGGCTCAGTCTGGTCACCGGGTGGGTTCTGGTGGCATGGTGACACTTCTGAGCGACCAAGAGCAGGACACGGGGATGGAGCTGGGAGCACAGAGTGCTCCAGCCACACCACAGCACCAAGAGCCACAAACCTTGTGCCAGCTGTGAGGCTCCTCGCTGGCACAAGGTTTCTGCCATCGTGCCCTGTGGCATTCACATTCTCTGAAAAAATCCCCTCACCCAGGATTGTTCTCCTGGGAAGCTGGGAAGCCTCAGAGACAAAGGAAAACAATTCTTATCTCATTTGCTTCTCCTGTGTCGTGCTCATGTGGAATGTGTTTGGAGATTGTTTACCCACAGGTGATTGTTCCATTGGATCCTGCTGGGAGTTGTTTTCACTCTTTGGCCAATCAGGGCCAAGCTGTGTTGGGATTCTGGAGAGAGTCACAAGTTTTCATTATTATCTTTTTAGCATTGTATAAGTGTCCTTTCTGTATTCTTTAGTATAGTTTAGTATAGAATTCTTTAATATAATATTTTATTTATTATTTAACATTTAATAGTATTTAATTAATAATCAAGTTGTTATTCTTAATTACTATTATTATAAATTATTAGCATTATTATAATTAATATTGTTATAATTAATAATTATTACAATTATTATAGCCATTATTATTAATTATTACCAATAATAATATTATTATTTATTATTACAATTATTACCATTATTGTTAATTATTACCATTTAGCATTGTGTAAGTATCCTTTCTGTATTCTTTAGTAGACTTTACTATAGAATTCTTTAATACAGTATTTTATTCATTATTTAATATTTAATATTATTTAATAATCAATTATTCTTAACTAATATTAATAATAATTATTATTAAACCCCCCCGTGTATGTCCCCAAACCCCTGTGCATGTCCCCAAGCCCTCCCGGTTCCCGATCTCCGCAGTCCCGGGGCCAGCAGGCACCGCTGGGTCCCCGGTCCGTGCCCGGTCCCGGCGGGAGCTCAGGCCGGGCCGTTCGCCGGTCACGGAGCTCCACCTGCCGGTCCCACCGGGAGCCGCTTCGGGTGCGAGGCGCCGGTACGGGATGTCCTGCAGCGGGATGCCCGGCCCCGATACACCCCGTGCTGGTACGGGATGCCCCGTACAGCAGCGGGATGCCGGCACCGGTATGAGCAGCACCGTTAATGGATGCTCCGGTACGGAAGGACCGACACCGGTACGGGATTCCCGGTTCCGGTACATCCCACAGCACTATAAGATGTTCTGTATGGAAATGCTCAACACTGCTACAAGATACGCCGGTACACGATGCCCGGCTGTGGTACGCCCGGTCCCGCACCGGGATGCCCAGATCCAGTACGGGATGTCCCACATCAGCACCTAGATGTCCGGTACCGGGAAGCCCGGTCCGAATAGGGGCTGCTCGGAGGCTGAGGCCGCAGCCGTGGCCGGCTGGGGGGCGCAGGGCGGAGCTGGCAGCGGAGGCGGGAGCGGTGCCGAGGGGGGGTCCCGGGGCGCTCCGTCCGCTCCGGTCCCGCCGCCACATCCGGGCCCCGCCCGGCGCGGACGCTGATTGGCTGCCGCGGGTCACGTGGCCGTGTCCCCCGGCAGGGCCCGCGGTGGCGCGCGCAGGTGAGCGGCGGGACCGGAACCGGAACCGGGGCCGGAACCGGGGCCGCGGCCCTGAGGGGGTGCGGGGAACCCGCCCCTGACCCGCCCCCGACCTGCCCGCCCGCTCCGCTCCGGCCCGGTGCCGGTGCTCAGGTGCCCGGTCCGGACCGTCCCGTACAGGTGCTCCGCCGACCCGGTCCGGCCCGTGCCGTTCGGGACCGGCCTTCCCAAGGTGTCCGCCCTGTCCCGCAACCCCCGTACCCCGCCTCCGGTCCGGTCCCCACGCACGGCGGGGAACAGCACACCTGTCCGGTGTCCGCACTCCGTTCGGTCCTGCGGGGCTCTCCCGGTGCCCCATCCCCTTTCCCGGTTCCTCGCCCGTTCTCCCGGTCCCCCACACTCCGGTTCTGTCCCTGATCTCCTCGGCCGTGTCACCCCCGTGCCCGCATCCCCCGGCCGTCCGTCTCCGGTGCCCGCGGCTCCCCCCTCCCCGCCGGCCGGGACGTGGCACTGGGCAGCACCGGGCGCCTTCCCGGTACGTAGGCGGGGGTGGGTCAGCGCCGGTGCCGCTCCACCCCCGCCCGCCCTCGCAGCTCCGGTGTCCCCGCCATGGCCGGCTCCGGGGCCCCGGCTCCCCTGCCCGGGCCGAGCGGCCCCGGCTCCGCGCTGGAGGAAGAGGAGGAGGAGGAGGAGGATGAAGAGCCGTCCCTGGGCTGCGACGGCGACCTGGAGGTGAACCCCTACGACGGGCTGCCCTTCTCCTCCCGGTACTACGAGCTGCTGCGGCAGCGGCGGGAGCTGCCGGTGTGGACGGCCAAGTACAGCTTCATGGAGCACCTGGAGGGCAGCAGCGGCATCGTGCTGGTGTCCGGGCCCCCCGGTACCGGCAAGAGCACCCAGGTGAGCCCGAGGGCAGCTGGGCTGTGGTGTCTGATCCCCCCAGAGCGGGTGGAGAGGGACACGCGGACAGGGTGCCCGGGAACGCTGCCCGGAGCCCGGCGGGGTGTGCGGGCACCGTGATGTGCTGGGGATGGGCAAAGCTGGGCACGAACCGGGGAGCGCTGGCACCCTCCCGGGAACCAACCGAGGAACGGCCCCTCCCGGAGCTGGGCCTGCAGATCCCCGCGGGGTGGCCCCGGGGAGCCGGTCCCAGCTGCTGGTGACGCTCGGGGCCAGCACCGGGCAGACTTTGACCGGGGAGGCGATTGTGGTGGCGGAGCTGCAGGGCTGGAATGGGCTGGGTCGCCTGAGGCTGTCGGGGTGTTGGAATGGGCTGGGTCCCCCAGGATATCGGGCTGGGTCCCCCAGGATATCGGGTCCCTCCAGGTTATGGGGGTGTTGGGATGGCCTGGGTCGGCCAGGATATTGGGGTGCTGCAATGCACTGGGTCCCTCAGGATACTGGGGTGTTGGAATGGGCTGGGTCCCCCAGGATATCAGGGTGTTGGAAGGGCTGGGTCCCCCAGGATATCAGGGTGTTGGAAGGGCTGGGTCCCCCAGGATATCAGGGTGTTGGAATGGGCTGGGTCCCCCCAGGTTATTGGGCTGGGTCCCCCGGGCTGTTGTGGTGTTGGAAGGGCTGGGTCCCCCCAGGTTATTGGGCTGGGTCCCCCAGGATATTGGGGTGTTGGAAGGGCTGGGTCCCCCCAGGCTGTCGGGCTGGGTCCCCCAGGATATTGGGGTGTTGGAAGGGCTGGGTCCCCCCAGGCTGTCGGGCTGGGTCCCCCAGGCTATCAGGGTGTTGTCCCTGGGCTCCAGGTGCTCAAGCAAATCAGCTCCCTGGGTGTGACCTGCTGAGTTCCTGAGCTGGGCTGGCACTGCCGGATTTGGGGATCAAAGCTCCTGTGCGGGCCCCAGGGTTGGTGTTTTTGGGGTGCAGCTCCCTGCTGTTAGTCCCTGCAGGGCCCTGGGGACACTGAGGCACAGGCAGCGCTCGTGGGGGGCTCAGAGGTGACAGGAGGGAGCAGGACTCAGGTCCCTGGTGCCAAAGGGACATCTGCGTGGCCTTGGCACTGTCCCACGCTGTCAGGCCAGGCACTTGGCTAGCAGCTGCTCCCTGGTGATCCCTTCCCTGTCCCTCTGTGGCTTTCCCAGGCCATTGTCCCATGTCCCTCATGTGAGAGCAGGATTGTGGTGTCCCACACCAGGGCAGGAAGCTGCAGGTGTGGGGCCAAGGGGCTCCTGGCACAGGCTGTGAGGCTCAGAGGTGACAGGAGTGCAGAGGGAACATCCTGCCTGTGAAAAACGCCAATCACTTGTTTTTAAAAATCTTAAAAGCTTAATAGTAATAAAATGGTAATAAATACAGCAATATAATTAGAGTAATAAAAATTTTGGACAATTTGGATTAGGACAATATGAGACAATAGAAACAAAGAGTTATGGACAGTCCAGGTACCTCTTTCTGGGCAAAATAAGCCCCAAAAAGGACCCACATTAACAGAGGATTAACCCTTAAAAACAATAACCTGTTGCATATTCATACATCTCATACATGATGCATCAATTCCATTCAAACACAGGATTCTGTCTGGTCAGTGTCAGCTTCTTCCTATTGATCCTAACCAGAGTCTTCGTGGCTGAGTGAGGTGGGAAGAAGTTTGTTTCTCCTGATAATGGAGCAATAAATTCTCTTTCTCTGAAAGATTCAGGTGTCCTGTGGCTGCTATCTCACTGCGAGTCCTTTCTTTTTAAAAGTATCTTACATAGCATAGTTTCTATTTTAACATTTTGTTATAACCTAAAGCTATATTTAACAGACCGCGTAAGAAAATTAATAGAGCATCACTTTCTAACATAACACAGAATATTCATTTTAATGTTTGCAAAAAGCCAATTATAAAATAGGCATTTTTCACACAAAATGAAAATTGAGTGCCTCTGGACAGCCCCTGACCCTGGAGATCCCACAGCCAAATCCATGGGGAGGGTCTTTATGCACTTTGGAGTGGCATGGCGGGGAGGGGACAGTCCTGAAGCCACACTGCCCATGTCCTGTCCCCACAGATCCCCCAGTGGTGCGCCGAGTACGCCCTGTCCATGTCGTTTGCCCACGGGCTGGTGGCCTGCACCCAGCCCCACAGCCTGGCCGCCCTCAGCCTCTCCCTGCGCGTGGCCGACGAGATGGACCTGAACCTGGGCCACGAGGTGGGCTACTGTGTGCCCCACGAGGACTGCTGCACTGCTGACACCATCCTCAGGTAGGGCAGGGACAGCAGGGCCCGTGCTGGGAACGGGAGCACGGCGCCCTAATCCCGCTAAACCCCACCTAATCCCTTAATCCAGGCTGGCCTGGCTGGGGAGAGGCACGGGCTGCTCTGATCTGGGGAGGGGCTGATCTGGGGAGGGGCTGATCTGGGGTGTCTCGGTTTGGAAAGACAAAGGGGTGTGCTAAGGAAGCACCTAAAATGGGGAATGTAAACCCCCTCCCTCTGAATTGCCTTTAATTTGAAATTAAGGGGCTCTCAGGCGAAGATGTGTGAGTAGGAATAAGAGGTTTTTATTAGGGAAGAAAATGAAAATAAAATTAACAATGCAGTAAGTCAAAATAACGCTGATAGAGTCAGAACACAACCTGCCCCTCTGTGTGTCAGGGTGGTGTCCCAGCCCCATCCCATGGGGGCTCAGCCCTCCTGCAGTGCCAGCTGTGGTTCTGCTGGAGCAGGGATCCTGTAGAAAGGTGCAGTCTTCCTCTGGGCATCCAGTGGAAGAGGCAGCTGGGAATGCAGTGGAAAGGTTGTTCTGTTGTCCCAGAATCTCAGATTGGATCCAGGTAGGAATGCTTGGCTCCTCCCTCTGGGTGGAGCATCTCACAATGGGATGATGGAATTTTATCAGCCATGCAGTGACATTCAATAGCCCATTAACAGAAGATAATTAATGATTAACGGCCCATTAGCAGAAGATATGTCCTGGAGGGAGGATTGGCTGTGGAAGAGATAAAGCAAACTGCCCAAGGAACAGAAGATAACTGCCCCACCTCTGACACATGGCAAGTAGAACACACACATTGCCTTGCAATGTAGGATAGATGCCAGGGAAGGTGTGTGGTATGGTGACAGTGTGCTGTGTCCCAGATTGCAAGGCAAGATGTATTCTACACCATCTGTATGGCAGCTATCTTTTGTCACAGTGAGCAGTTTTCCTTATCTCTTCCACACTTACTCCTCCCTCGGGAGGGGACACCTGCTGATAACAGCTATTGAATGTCACTGCATGACTGATAAGAACTACAGCATCCCATTGGGAGATGTGAGCCCAGGGGGAGGAGCCAAGTATTCCTACCTGGGTATAATCTGGAGATTCTGGAACACCAGCACGGCTTCTCCACTGGATTTCCCAGAGGAACAGCAGCTGCCTCTTCCACTGGATCCCTTCTACAGGATCCCTGCTCCAACAGAACCACCCCTGACACTGCAGGAGGGCTGCAGCCACAATTCCAATGGGACTGCTACCAACACCCTGACCCACAGGGTGTCAGGTTGTGTCCTGACTCTGTCAGTGTTGTTCTAGTATACTGCATTGTTTATTTTATCCTTTTATTTTCTTCCCTATTAAAAACTGTTATTCCCTGGTCCCATAGCTTTTTGCCTGAGAGCCCCTTAATTTAAAATTCTTAGCAATTCAGAGGAGTGGGGAGGGTTTACATTCTCCATTTCAGAGGAGGCTCCTGCCTTCCTTAACACACACCTGGCTCTCCAAACCGAGACTTGGTGACCACAGCAGGAGGAGCAAATAGGATCCACACATTGCTTGGCAGTCTAGGAGAAATGCCAGGGAAGGTGTGTGGCATGGTGACAGTACACCAGAGCAGGAGGAGCAAATAGTCTCGAGTTGTTGGTTGTTAATTGCTGCCCCAAGATGTGCGAAAGGTCTCTGTTTCAGCCCGTGCGTCTGAAGAAAGAGTCAGAGCTCTTCAGTTTTCAGTCTTCAAGTTGTTTATTAATTCTTATCTGTAAAATTTTCTTTCTGCCCAGCTGAGATCTGCTCAACAGGGCAGCCAAAGGCACTCTGACTGCCCCCAGGGCAGTGTTGTCTTTTTATACTACAAACTATGTATATCATATTTACACTTAATTGCCAATACCTATCACCTGTGTTAGACAGTGAGCTTCTACTCTAAACCAATCCCAAAGTGCCAACATCACAGTAGATAATGGAGAACAAGAGAAAGAAAGAAAGGCTGGACACGCCCAGATTCCTCCATCTTGTCCCCATAACCCCCATACCAAAAATCCTAAAATCTACATTTTCACCCTGTCATCATTTTGTTATTACACTGTTCAAACCTGTGTGACTTTCACATCCTCATACAAAGCTGGTAACTTGCTCCAAGGGTCAAAATCAAATCCCGAGGTGTTTTTGGGCAGCATGCCAGGGTCTCTGAGCCCCCCAGCGGGGTCCTGGGCAACTCTGGACACCCAGAGGGATGGACTGAGTTCAGACAAAATAGGATACACATTGCTTGGCAATCTGGGACATGGGGAGGGGGCTGCTGTGGGGAGGGATGAGGTGTCCCCCCAGCCAGGGGTCCATGCTGATGGGTGGGGGCCCTGCCAGGTTCTGCTCGGACGAGATGCTGCTGCGGGAGATGACGTCGGAGCCGCTGCTGCGGCAGTACGGGGTGGTGGTGCTGGACGAGGCGCAGGAGCGCACGGTGCCCACGGACGCGCTGCTGGGGCTGCTCAAGGACGTGCTGCGCCAGCGCCCGGCCCTGCGCCTCGTCATCGTCACCTCGCCCGCCCTGGAGCCGCGCCTGCGCGCCTTCTGCGGGGACCCGCCCGTGGTCAGGGTGCCCGGGCACGGCTCCCCGCCACAGCTGCTCCACCGGGAGCCGCCGGCCCACGGGAGCGTGGCTGCTGCGTGCCAGGCCGTGCTGGACATCCACCGGCGCCAGGAGCCCGGCAACATCCTCGTCTTCCTGGCCAGCGAGCAGGTGGGAGAACAGGGCAAGGGAGGTTTGGAGGGGCAGCTGCAGCTCCTTTGTAGTGGAGGTGGGCACAGGGCATGGCACAAGATGGGGATGGGGACACTACGGTGTCAGCAAGCGTCACCTGTCCCCCTTGTCCTTGCTCAGGAGATCTCGGAGTGCTGTGCTGCCATCCAGACGGAGGCCGTGGCGCTGAGCCCGGCGCTGGGCCCGCTGCTGGTGCTGCCGCTGCACCCCGGGGTGGGCAGAGCTGCACAGAGACTCTATGAGACACCCGAGGAGGGCCGGGAGCGCCGTGTCATTGTCACCCACTGGCTCGGGGACTCGTCCTTCTCGCTGGGCACCGTGCGCTTCGTCATCGACTCGGGGCTGGAGCTGCGCAGCGTGAGTGGGACGGGGGACACGCGGGGGTCTGGGTCTGCCCTGGGCGCAGTGGGCTGTGGTGTCCCAGGCTGGGAGGAGGGGTGTGCCCCAGGGAGGTGACAGTCGTGGCCCTGCAGTGGCAGGTGAGGGGTTTGGGGGATGGCAGAGGTCCCACTCAGAGCCTCCCCTGCAGGTGTACAACCCCCGCATCCGCGCCGAGTCCCAGGTGCTGCGGCCCATCAGCCGGAGCCAGGCCGAGTCACGCATGCAGAGAGCTGCCGGCAGCCCCCCAGGTAAGCCCCTGCTCCAGTGTCCATCCTTCAGCACTGCCAGCAGCCCTGGGCCAGCACCTATCCCCACCCTGTCCCTATCCTCTCTCCTGCAGGCACCTGCCTGCGCCTGTACTCAGAGGCCTTTGAGCAGCGCATGCCCCCCAGCCCTGCACCCCAGGTCAGTGAGACCAGCCTGAGCCGCCTGGTGCTGCTGCTGAAGCGCCTGGACATCGCTGACATGGGCCAGTGTGACTTCCTTGACCGCCCAGGTAGAGCCCAGGAGGGCCCGGCATGGCGTGGGGAGCAGAGGGACACGATGGGGCAGCCATGGCTGTGGCCATCACTGCGGCCTGGGTTGTCTCTGGGGAGGGACTGGACAGAGTGGGCAAAGCTGCCTGATGTCCCACCCCAGCCCCTGAGTCGCTGATGCAAGCTCTGGAGGACCTGGATTACCTGGCAGCCCTGGATGATGACGGGAATCTGTCGGAGGTTGGGATCATCATGTCAGAATTCCCCCTGGACCCGCAGCTGGCCAAGGCCCTCATCGCCTCCTGCGAGTTCGACTGCGTGGAGGAGATGGTCAGCCTGGCTGCCATGCTCACAGGTACCCTGTGGGGGCTTGGGGGGCAGCCAGCAGTGCCAGGCGAGTGCTGGGGACACACAGTGACCCCCTGCCCACCCCCAGCATCGCCCTGCTTCGTGCCCCTCTCCACGCACCTGGAGGAGGCCGTGGCGCTGCGCCGGCGGGCGCTGCTGCACCCCAGCGGGGACCACTTCACCCTCATCAACATCTTCAATGCCTTCCAGCAGCGTGAGTGGGGCAGGGGCTGGGGGGCTTCACCACTGTGGGCATCCCACAGACCCCTTGTGTCCCCTGTTGTGTCCCCTCATGCGTCCCTGCCCTGGAGCTACATTCCTGACCCCATCCTAGTGGCCAGCCTGGCTGGGGAGGATCTGGGGGTCCCAGCTCTAGCCTGGGGGCTCAGTCCCTGTCACCACTGTGTGAAGGGGTCACAGACAGGGAAACAGCACTGTTTTTGTGTTCCCCAAGCCCCCACCCCAGCGGGCTCTCTGCTCACCTGTCCCCACCCCATGGCACCACTGTCCTGTCCCACATCACAGCCCCCACTGTGCCACCCCTGTCTCCACATCACAGCCCTCCCTGTCCCCACAACACAGCCCCCACTGTGCCACCCCTGTCCCCACATTGCCAACCCCACTATCACACCCCTGTCCCCACAACACAGCCCCCACTGTGCCACCCCTGTCCCCACATTGCCAACCCCACTTTCCCACCTCTGTCCCCACATTGCCAACCCCACTTTCCCACCCCTGTCCCCACATTGCTGACCCCATCCTTGTCCCCCCATCTCTGACCCTGCTGTCCCACTCCTATACCCACATCACAGCCCCCACTGTGCCACCCCTGTCCCCACATCACAGCCCCCACTGTGCCACCCCTTTCCCATGTCACAGGCCCCACTATCCCACCTCTGTCCCCACATCACAACCCCCACTGTGCCACCCCTGTCCCCCCATTGCCGACCCCACTGTCCCACCTCTGTCCCCACACCCCAGCCCCCACTCTCCCACTTCATCCCCCCATTTGTGACCCCGCTGTGCCCCCGCAGACGCGGGGGACGAGGGCTGGTGCCGGAAGCTGGGGCTGAGTGCCGAGGCGCTGCGCCTGGCGGGCACGGTGCGCGCCGAGCTGCTGGAGGCCATGCGCCGCATCGAGCTCCCGGTGTCCCCGCCCGCCTTCGGCTCCGACGCCAACGCCCTCAACATCCAGCGCGCCCTCATCTCCGGCTACTTCCTCAAGGTGAGCCCAGGGCCCGTGGGGAGTTATGGGGGAGATGTTGGGGTGTGCAGCCCACCAGTCCCTGCTTCTCGGGTTGGTGTTGATAATTGCTGCCCCCAGATGTGCAGGATGTCTCTGCTTCAGCCCACGCAGCTGAAGAATGAGTCTGGACTCTTCATTTTTCAGTCTTGAAGTTGTTTATTAATTCTTATCTATAAAATTTTCTTTCTGCCCAGCTGAGGTCTGCTCAGCAAGGCAGCCACAGGCACTCTGTGTTGTCCTTTTATACTACACACTATGTATATCATATTTACACTTAATTGGCAATACCTACCACCTGTGTTAGACAGTGCACTTCTACTCTAAACCAATCCCAAAGTGCCAACATCACTGCAGAAAATGGAGAACAAGAGGAAGAAGGAAAGGCTAGACATGCCCAGATTCCTCCATCTTGTCCCCATAACCCCCATACCAAAAATCCTAAAATCTACATTTTCACCCTGTGATCATTTTTTTATTACACTGTTCAAACCTGTGTGACTTTCACGTCCTCATACAAATCTGGCAGCTTGCTCCAAGGGTCACAATCAAATCCCGAGGTGTTTTTGGGCAGCATGCCAGGGTCTCTGAGCCCCCCAACGGCGTCCTCTGGACACCCAGAGGGATGTGCTGAGTTCTGACACCCACTGGTCCCTCACAGGTCGCCCGGGACATCGACGGCTCCGGTAACTACGTGATGCTGACGCACAAGCACGTGGCACACCTGGCCCCCGCCTCTGGGTACCTGCTGCGGGCACCCCCGCGCCGCCTGCCCCCCTGGGTGCTCTACCACGAGTTCACCATCTCTCAGGACAACTGCCTGCAAGTGGTCTCGGAGATCCAGCCCCAAATGTGAGGGGACGGGTAGGGGCAGCTCCTTCCTTACAGGGTGTCCCTGCAGCTGGCTGAGCCCACGCTGTCCTCCTCGCAGGCTGGTGGAGTTGGCCCCGCAGTACTACCTGAGCAACCTGCCGCCCAGCGAGGGCCGGGACCTGCTGATGGAGCTGCGGGAGAAGGTGGTGGCGGCCGAGGAGGCGGCGCCGGCGGAGGCGGAGCTGGCGGAGGGTGCGAGACGCGAGGAGGACGAGCCCGCGGACGTGTGCGTCCTGCAGTGAGCCGGAGCCGCGGAGCCCCGCGGTGGGGCTGCCTGGGCTTGGCCGTGACCCTGGGGACAGGGGAGCCCCGGGGAGGCCCCAGGGGGGCTGCGTGCCCGCAGGGTCTGTCCCGGCTCGCAGGGAGGCGCGGGCACGGCCTGGCACTGCCTCGGCTCTGCGCCGCGGTCAGTCGTGGGCCGGCGGCCGTGGGACCACCCCGGCACCTCGGAGCGTGGATTGGGGAGCGCTGGCCCCGGCCGGGGGAGTGTTGTGGGCCCTCCCCACTGGGCTCCTTCACCCCGTGTTTCCTGGGGGTGCTGCGGGGCTGGAGGCATCGCCTGTCCCACTCCCCCCACGCCCGGGGCCGAGGGGCCACGCACGGGTCCCTCCTCCTGTATAAAGTTTTGTGACCTTTGCTCCTGGCTTCGTGTCCGTGACTGCAGTGAGGGTGGGGTCCTTCCTGCCAAGGGACGTCACCAGAGAGTGATCCAGCCAGGGTGGGGTCCATCACCACAGAGGGGTCTGGCTGGGATGGGTCCATCCTGCCCAGGGACATCACCAGAGAGTGATTCAGCCAGGGTGGGTCCATCTCACCAAGGGACATCACCAGAGAGTCATCCAGCCAGGGTGGGTTCTGTCCCTGCTCCTCCCGTCTCCCAGGAATGGTTTCTGTCCGTGAGGCCTCTCTCCCTGCCACCCGTGTTCGGGTGCCAGGCTGGGGTTCCAGCCATGTTGAGGCTCTGAGGGCATCCCTGGCCTTTGCCACAGGACTTCCCCTCTGTGGTCGTCGTTGTTCTGCAGAAGCCAAGGAGAAGCTGTGGTTTGTGAGATGGGGGCGAGCGGGGCCGCCAACCTGCTGCCAGTGCCTGCTTCCCCCAGACAGGCCAGGGCACGGGGGCACCCCAGGACAGGGCACCCCTTCCCTCTCCCCTTGGGGTTCCCTACAGTGCTACAGCCAAGGGCTGAGCTGCTCCATGGGGCCTGGGGTGGGGGTCCTGGCTCCCCGTCCCCACCCCTCAGCCCACGCACTGGGGTTTGGCTCAGCTCAGGGAGGGGCCGTGGAGGTCCCACTGGCCTGTCCTGGCCTCAAAAGGTGAGGGCTGGGCTCCCCCAGCCTCCCACAGCCCCAGTTCCCTCTTTGCTTTCTAGGAACTGCAGAAAGTACATGAAAGTACTGCCTTCCCCAGGGTGGGCTCTGCTGCGTGCCCTCAGCACGGGCTGGCACCAGTGGGGTGGCAAAGGGGCAGCTGGTGACCCTGGTGATCTCTGTCCCTACGTCCTCATCTCTGCACAGCACCCCATGGGATACACTGGCATGAGGAGGGGATGGAAGGGGCGTGCCAACCTGTGCCAGGCTGGGGACATCACCCTGAGCCCCTGTGGCAACCCTCCCCTCTCCTCAACGCACCCAGAGGGGCCCAGCCCTGAGCTGCCCCTCTCCAGACCCCCATCACAGGTGCTGAGAGACCCCACAGGACCCCCCACCCCGCAGCAGGGCACTGGGGGGCTCTGTGCAGCACACAGTGATGATGTGCGGACCCTCAGGTGCTGCAGGACCCCTCTGAGAGAGCTGGGACCACCCAAAACCCCAACACCACCCCAGATGCCCAGTGCTGCCCCTTTCCTGGCTGTTCCCAGGGTTACCCATCCCCTGGCATTGCAGGGCAGGGCAGGGCAGGGGGTGTCTGTGCCCCCTGCCCCCCCGGGAAGCAGCAGCAGTGCTGTGGGTGGGAGGCAGGCAGGGGGCTGAGCGTGGTCCCATGCTGCAGTTCTCAGAAGTGTGATGCCTGCTGTGGCTGCACCTTGGGGCTGCCCCACACAGCCCAGCCCGCTATAAGAGCGCAGCCCCCGGCTCTGCTGAGCCCACTGGAGACAACGCAGAGGTAAGCACAGAATGGGAGGTCTTGGGGGAGGATCCTGCTGCTCTCAGGGCTGGGGGCTCTGCCCTGGCTGTGCCTCTCTCCTGGGTTGTGTCCAGCTGGGCCTGCCCTTCCCTGCCCTTTCCCTTCCCAGATGCTGGCGCTGCTGGGGCTGCTGCTGTTCCTGGTGCCTGCGCAAGCCCTGACTGCCTTCCCCCCAAAGTGTGAGTGCTGCACAGGGAGCACAGGGAGGCCTTGGAGGGGGAACCTGGCTGGGACAGCAGAGGGAGTGGGGGGCATCCCAAACGCTCTGATAGGGGCTGGGACAGCTCTCTTGGGAGATTGGAGGGTGGGCATTGGGGTGATGTGGGGTGAAGGAGCTGGGGGAGGATGTGGAGTGCAGGAGCAGGGTGAGGATTGCGAGGCCACCACCCATGGTGGTTTGGGGGACAATCTGCCCCCACCACAGCCCACCAGTGGACAATCTGCCTCTCGCCTCCAGTCCAGGCGGGGAAGCTGAGCCAGGACGTGGTGGTGCGATGTGACACCTCAGAGCAGCACGTCTCCTGGACACTGAACGGGGACGAGGAGCCCATGGCAGAGCTGGTGCCTGAGGGCCAGAAGCTCACCATCCTGGGCTTGGACCTGCCAGCCACGGGCAACTACAGCTGCTGGGCTGGCCCTGTGCTGCTGGACAGCACCTACGTGGTGCTCAGCAACACCCGTAAGCAGGGCATGGCTGGGGTGATGGGGATGGAGGGATGAGGAGCAGGGGATCCTGGTGCCCAGCCCGTGGGCATGAGGGCTGTGGGGAGCCCCTTGCAGCGAGGGGGCACCACCCCTGACCAGCCACCCCTGAACCCCTCAGGTGAGGAGGAGATCAACGTGTCCTGCCAGGCTGAGTCCTACAACGGCTCCTTCCACTGCTCCTGGCCCGGGCCCGCCTCTGCCATCTTCCGTGCCTGCCTCATCCGCAGGTGGGTGCCCCTTGGGACCCCACAAACCCACGGCAGCACCACGGGCACCCCGCCCTGAGCGCTGCCCACCCCTCCCTCCCCACAGCGACGGCGCCGTGGGGCCCTGGGTGCCCGTGGCCGGTGGGCAGGGCCGCTTCAACGCCAGCCTGGCAGATCCCCTGTTCTGCCCCTTCGGCGAGGAGCTGCGCCCGCTCCAGCTCCACCTGGAGGGGCTCTCGGACACCTCCTACCTCAACCTCTCCCGGCACTTCTTCCTCCGCGATATCGGTGAGCTCGGGGCGGGAGCAGCGGGGTGGGGGCGTCCGAAAGGCACGGGAGGCTCCGTGGGGAGGGGGTCAGCCCCTGCTCTGAGCCCCCTCTGTCCGCAGTGCGTCCCGAGCCGCCCCAGGAGCTGATGCTGCAGCAGCGGGGGGAGCAGCTCCAGCTGGCCTGGGCCCCCCCGGCCTCCTGGCCGCTCCCCAAGTCCTACTTTGCGCTGCTCTACCACCTGCAGTACGAGCTCCACAACGGCACCCAGGTAACGGGGATGGGGGGTCTCTGCCCCGGGGGGACCAACACAGGCTGCCCCATGTGCCCACCCTGCGCTGTGCCCACCCTGCGCTGCCCCACCCCTGCCTGAGAAGATGCTCAGCCACGGCCCCTCCTTACTCTGCCTCTTCCCCTCCTGGCGTGATGAATTGTCACCCAGGCTGTCACCGCTGCTCTCCCCAGCGCTGCCGGGCTCAGGGGGTGCTGTGCCCCCACCCCGAGGGTCTCCCCAGACCATGTCCTGTCCTTTTGCAGGTTGAGCAGTTCGTGGAGGGCGCGGAGGAGGCGCCGGTGCCGGCGGGAGCGGGGCGGGTGCGGATCAGCTGCCGGGACCCCTACTCGCCCCCGGCCTGGAGCCCCTGGAGCGCCTGGATGGGCCTCGGTGCACCCCAATAACTGCGGCTTGGAGGGTGCTGACCCCACAGCCGGGCACCTCCTGTCCCCAGAACCCCCTTCCCTTTACAGCTCGGAAAAGGAATTTTCCCCCTAATAGAACTCAGGGATTGGCTTTGCCACCACAAACCCTGCTGGGTGTGTGTGGGAAGGGAGGTGCTGCACGGAACTCTGCATGGCTGGGACAGGCTCCACCCGTGCTCCAGCCCAGCTTGGGGACAGGTGGGGTAGAGGGTCCCCACACCCTGCGCAGCTACACATGGCTTTCCTGAACTTCCCCGACCCTCAAAAACCCTCCCAGCTGTGCCTCCTTTCTGGGGACTGCGGTGGGACAACGTCCCCAGGCACAGGAGCAGCTCCCCACCCCAAATCCCGGGGAGCAGGATCCCATCCCAATCCCGTCCCCGCATCCCGGGGAGCAGGATTCCATCCTGACCCCGTCCCAAATCCCGGGGAGCAGGATCCCATCCTGACTCCACATCCCGAGGAGCAGGATCCCCCATCCCAATCCCGTCCCCACATCCCAGGGAGCAGGATTCCATCCCGATCCCATCAGGATCTCATCCTGACCCCGTCCTCACATCCCGAGGAGCAGGATCCCATCCCAATCCCGTCCCCACATCCCGGGGAGCAGGATCCCATCCCGATCCCATCTTCACATCCCAGGGAGCAGAATCCCATCCCGACCCCGTCCCCATATCCCAAGGAACCGGATCCCATCCTGACCCCAAAGCAACGCTGACAGTGTGGGGGGGATCAGGGACTCCCCATCACCCCTGGGGGGGGGCTCAGTTCCTCCCGAAGCTCTGGCCCCACAATGCGCCCCCTCAGTGTCCCCGTGCCGTGCCCAGCTCCCCTCCCTGAGCCCCCCGGAGCACAGCCGGGGGTGCTGCCCACCCCCCTCCAGCCGCGCCGGCTCCGGGTGATGCCACGGGGCTTTATTGAGGTGCTTCCACAGGGGTCTGGGCCGGGACCCCCGCCCCGGAGAGGCTGGTGAGTGTGAGACCCCACGGGCGCCGCCCTCCCGGGGCTCCCGGGCCAGGCGGGCACAAGTCCGGGGCACCCGTGGAACGGAGGGACAGAGGGACCGGGGCTCCGTCAGTCCAGAGAGGCGCCGAGGGTGCCAGGGAACCGGGGTGCAGGAATCGGGGGTCTGGGGTCCGGCGGAGGAACCGGGGGCCGGTGGTGGGGCTGAGGGTCCGGTGCCGGCACCGTGGCTCCGGTGGTAACGGCAGGGCCGGGCTCCGGCGGTGGCACCGGGGCTCACGGCGGGGCCGAGCCGCCCAGGCGGAGCTCCTCGCTCTCCAGCATCTCCCTGGAAAAGAAGGGCCGGGCTAAGCCCCTCGCCCCCCGTGCCCCCCGCGCCCCCCTCGCGTACCGGTACGCGGCGATCTCCGCCTCCAGCGCCATCCGCAGCCGCAGCAGCGCCGGGTACTCCCGCAGGCACCGGGCCATCTCCGCCTCCGCCGCCCCGATCTCCCGCTCCAGCTCCGCCACCCGCTCCTGAGCCGGGCCGTCAGCAGCGCCGGGGCCGCGGGGCGACCCCCGGGATCCCCCGCACACAGAGACCCCCACAGGGACCCCCGACACCCCTCCAGACCCCCGGCCCGACCCCCGATCCGCACGGACTCCCAGTCCCGGCCCAACCCCACCTACACGGACCCCCGGCACCCCTACACGGCCCCCGCCCCACACGGACCCACGCAGGGACCCCCGCTCACAGTGACCCCCACAGGACCCCCGGCCCGACCCCCGATCCGCACGGACTCCCGGCCCCCGGAACTCCGCACCGCCCCCCGCCCCACACGGACCCACGGGACCCCCAAGCCCGCCCCGACACCCGGCGGCCCGACCCACACAAACCCCCGCTCCCGGTCCCACCTGAACTCCCCCATCCCTCCCGGGGCCCCCCACTTCCATCCGGACCCCTGACCCCCGCCCCTCCCCATCCCCACCCTCCTTCTCCCCATCCCTCCGGGCATCCAGCTCCAAACATCCACCCTCCCAAAAACATCCACCCTCCTCTCCTCCTCCTCCCATCCCCCGCTCCCTCCCAGCCCCCCGGGCGCCCCCCCAGCCCTGCACCTGGTACTTGGCCAGCTCCCCGCTCCGCCGGTCCCGCAGCCCCTCCAGCTGCCGGTGTAAGGCGCCCACCGCGCCCCGCAACGCCTCCACCTCGGCGGCTCGGGCTCGCAGCAGCCTCCGGTAACCGGCGGCCTCGGCACGGGCACGGAGCACCGCCTCGCCGCCGCCCCAGCGGCACCGGGGCCGGCCCTCGGCCGCGCTCATGCCGGTGGTAATGCGGTCCCACCCCTCCGCGTCACGGAACCGCAGCCAATCCCGCCCGTACCGGGGGAACGGCTCCTCCCGGTAGCGGCGGAGAGGGGGAGCCCGCAGAAGGCTGTCCCCCGAAAGTGGGGTGAGGGGAGAAGGCTGTCCCCCAAAAGTGGGGTGAGGGGCTGCAGCACCGCGGGTGGGGGGCAAGGTCGAGTTCAGGGTCAAGGTCACCGCTGTCATCCCCCCTCCCCAGGCCCTTCATCCCCTCCATCATCATCATCAGAGACTGGAGTGGGGCTGGATGAGCCTGGAGGGGGTCACTAGGGAGGGGGTGCAGAGATTTGCCAGAGGAAGGGGGGGTTCAGCCCCTCTGCACCCCGCGAGTGTCCTGTGGGTCACACCCGGGCTCAGTCTGCGGGAGGTGACACCCGGGGGCAGTCAGGGACTGGGATGGGGAGCACCCCGAGCCCATGGCGGGGGCTGCACGGGCATGTCCAGCCCCTGGGAGCTGACAGACCACGGGGGGAAGGCTGAGGGCTCAGTCAGTCAGTCTGTCCCACCACGGGGTGGGGCCCCGAGTCCCTGGTGCACAGATGGAAGGCGGAGGCGGCAAACTCCGACCGGGATAAGGCAAATGGTGCGGGTGGGGCAGACCCCGCTGCCAGGGTGGGACAGACCCCGCTGCCAGGGTGGGGGGCTCCCAGCATCAGGAATGGGAGCTCCAGGTGGGCTGGAGGCTGTGGAACCCATGGAGCTGCTGGTGGGGGAGCTGCAGAACCCTGCCAGGTGTGGGGGCCCATCCCTGGGCTCCCAGGGCTCCGGGCAGGGAGCTGCAGGTGTGCAGGGGGTGCAGAGGCCCAGCCCTTGGCTCCCACAGGGCTGAGCAGAGGGCTACAGACATTTTTGGGGTGCAGGGGTTCATCCCTGGGCTCCTGAGGAGCAGACAGGGGCTGCAGAAGTCCATGGGGCATGGGGGGCCCATCCCTGGGCTCCTGGGGGTCCAGGCAGGGGCTGCAGAGGTCCATAGGGCATTGGGGGTCCATCCCTGGGCTCCTGGGGGTCCATAGGGCATTGGGGGTCCATAGGACGTTGAGGGTCCATCCCTGGGCTCCTGGGGGTCCATAGGGCATTGGGGGTCCATCCCTGGGCTCCTGGGGGTCCATAGGACATTGAGGGTCCATCCCTGGGCTCCTGGGGGTCCAGGCAGGGGGCTGCCCACAGCAGTGCTCCAGGTGGGGTTTGCTGAAGCTTTGAGTCCAACCACAGGGGCACGGCCTCACTCCCGGGGGGCTCCCCATGGCAGGGAGGGGGCTGCCAGTGCGGGGCTCTCTCTCAGGAAGCTGCAGCCCTTTCCCTGCCACGCTCCAGGCTCAGAGCCCACCGGGCTCCCGGTGCCACCTTCCCGGCACATCGGCAGCGCCCTCACACCACAGAGGCCACCCCGGAGACCGACGTCACCTTGTTGTCCTCGGCCCAGGGCTGGAGGTTCTGCAGGGCGTAGAGGGAGGAGTTGTGCATGCACAGCGGGTCCTGGGGCAGCGGCTGGGCCAGGCTCTTCTGGAAGGCCTCCTGCTGCAGGTGCAGCATCAGCCGGTTGGCCTGCTGCCGCTCGGCCTCGCGCTCCTCCGCCGTCTGCCGCCTGCACACACGCACACAGCGCTGGCACCGGCCGCAGATGGCACCGTCCCTTGTCCCCGTCCTACTGCCACGGGATACGTGCCACAGTGCCACCAGAGAGGGCACAGCAAGGCACAGGGGAGGCCGTGGTGGTGCCGTCCATCCCCAGTTCATCCCAGTGCCAGCCTCTCCCGGAATGTGGGGATCGCTGCTGGAGGGATGTGGGGTTTGGGGCTGCCAGAGGGATATTGGGGTCATAGGGATATTGGGGTGGCTGCCAGAGGGATTCTGGGGTCATAGGGATATTGGGGTTGCTGCCAGAGGGACACATAGGGGTGGCTGTCAGAGGGATATATTGGGGTGGCTGTCATGGGGATATTGGGGTGGCTGTCATAGGGATATTGGGGTGGCGGTCATAGGGATACTGGGATGGCTGCCAGAGGGATCCTGGGGTCATAGGTATATTGGGGTGGCTGTCATAGGGATATTGGGGTGGCTGTCAGAGGGATATTGAGTTGGCTGCCAGAGGGATATTCGGGTGGCTGTCATGGGGATATTGGGGTGGCTGTCATGGGGATATTGGGGTGGCTGTCATGGGCATATTGGTGTGGCTGTCATGGGGATATTGGGGTGGCTGTCATAGGGATATTGGGGTGGCTGCCAGAGGGATATTGGAGTGGCTGTCATAGGGTTTATGGGGTGTGTGACAGAGGAATATATTGGGGTGGCTGTCAGAGGGATATTGGTGTGGCCGTCATAGGGATATTGGGGTGGCTGTTATGGGGATATTGGGGTGGCTGTCATAGGGATATTGGGGTGGCCGTCATAGGGATATTGGGGTGGCTGTTATGGGGATATTGGTGTGGCTGTCAGAGGGATATTGGTGTGGCTGTCATAGGGATATTGGGGTGGCTGCCAGAGGGATTCTGGGGTCATAGGGATATTGGGGTTGCTGCCAGAGAGATATTGGAGTGGCTGTCATAGGGTTTATGGGGTGTGTGACAGAGGAATATATTGGGGTGGCTGTCAGAGGGATATATTGGGGTGTTTGCCAGAGAGATATTGGGGTGGCTGTCATGGGGACATATTGGTGTGGCTGCCAGAGGGATATATTGGGGTGTCTGCTGGAAGGATATTGGGGTGTCTGCCACAGGGATATTGCGGTCATAGGAATATTGGGGTTGCTGCCAGAGGGATATTGATGTGTTTGCCAGAGGGATATGGGGTGTCTGTCACGGGGATATTGGTGTGGCTGCCAGAGGGATATTGGGGTCATAGGGATATTGGGGTGTCTGCCAAAGGGATATATTGGGGCGGCTGCCAGAGGGATACTGGGGTGTCTGTCAGAGGAATATATTGGGGTGTCTGCCAGAGGGACACATAGGGGTGTCTGTCAGAGGGATATATTGGGGTGGCTGTCAGAGGGGACACATAGGGGTGTCTGTCAGAGGGATATATTGGGGTGGCTGTCAGAGGGATCCACTGGGGTGGCTGTCAAGAGGGATTATGGGGTGTCTGCCAGAGGGACACACAGGAGTGGCTATCACAGGGATATTGGGGTGGCTGCCAGAGGGATATTGGGGTGTCTGTCAGAGAGATCTATTGGGATGGTTGTCATAAGGATATTTTGGGGTGGCTGCCAGAGGGATATATTGGTGTGTTTGCCAGAAGGATATAGGGTGGCCGTCACGGGTATATTGGTGTTGCTGCCAGAGGGACACACAGGTGTGGTTGTCATAGGGATATTGGGGTGGCTTTCAGAGGGGTATTGGGGTCTCTGCCAGAGAGATATATTGGGATGTCTGTCAGAGATTCACATAGGGGTGTCTGCCAGAGGGATATTGGAGTGGCTGCCACAGGACTATATTGGGGTGGCTGTCATGGGGATATTAGGGTGGCTGTCAGAGGGATATTGGGGTGGCTGTCAGAGGGTGTCTATTGGGGTGGCTGCAACAGGAATATTAGGGTCATAGGGATATTGGGGTGACTTTCAGAGGGATATTTGTGTGTTTGCCAGAGGGATATGGGGTGGCTGTCATAGAGATTTGAGGTGGCTGTCAGAGGGACACAGAGGGGTGGCTGTTATAGGGATACTGGGGTGTCTGCCAGAGGGATATTGGGGTCATAGGGACATTGGGGTGGCTGCCAGAGGGATATTGGGGTCATAGGGACATTGGGGTGGCTGCCAGAGGGATATTGGGGTCATAGGGACATTGGGGTGGCTGCCAGAGGGATATTGGGGTCATAGGGACATTGGGGTGGCTGCCAGAGGGATATTGGTGTGGCTGCCAGAGGGATGTTGAGGTGGCTGTCAGAGAAATATATTGGGGTGTCTGTCATAGGGATATCTGGGTGGCTGCCGAGGGATATATTGGGGTGGCTGCCAGAGGGATACTGGTGTGTTTGCCAGAGGGATATACTGACATGGCTGTCAGAGGGTGTCTATTGAGGTGTCTGCAACAGGGATATTGGGGTCATAAGGATATTGGGGTGACTTTCAGAGGGATATTGGGGTGTTGGCCAAAGGGATATGGCGTGGCTGCCTGAGGGATTTATTTGGGTGGCTGTCAGGGATATTGGGGTGGCTGTCGGAAGGATATTGAGGTGTCTGTCAGAGGAATATATTGGGGTGTCTGCCAGAGGGACACACAGGGGCGGCTGTTGGAGGGACATTGGGGTGTCTGGCAGAGGGGTGTGAGCATCACAGTTGTGGCAGCTGTCCCTTTTACCTCCACTTGGTGCGGCGGTTCTGGAACCAGGTCTTGACCTGGGCGTCCGTCATCTTGAGGGCCTTGGCCAGGGTGGCGCGCTCGGCCGAGGCCAGGTACTTCTGGCGGTGGAAGCGCTTCTCCAGCTCGCAGATCTGCACCCGGGAGAAGGACGTGCGCGGCTTCTTGCGCTTGGGCGGCGTCCGGTTCTGGTACGGGTGCCCGATGCGCCGCGTCACCGCGAAGGGCGACAGCGCGGCTGCGGGGACAGCGGCGTCAGGGGGCGCTGGGGTCATCCCAGCAAAGCACAGCAGGGCAGGACCCTGGGGGATGGCGGGGGGCTCGGGGGCACACGGGGATGGGGAGTGCCAGGGGAGCCACCAGTGCTGCCTGGGAGAGTAGGGAAGGGGGTCACCCAGAGTTTTCCCCACTTTGGGGACATGGGGGCAGCTCAAGACATGGCATGAGGGAGGATCTGTCCCCTTTCCTACCCCACGACACAGTCACTCCCCCAGCCCTGCGATGGCCACTGGAAAGTCGGGGTGGATGGGCTGGCCCGGTCACAGCACTGAGGCAGGATCATCGAGCCCGGCTGCACAAACCCACCCTCCCCTCACACCGAGCCCGAGGAGCCTCCGGGGCACTGCAGGGACTGCCCAACCCTGCCCGTGAGGGGATGAGACCACAGAAACTGTTGGGAGCCAGACAGTGTCTCTTCCCATGGGCTGGGGAAGGGGATGTCCCTGCCCAGCTGAGGTGTGAGCCAGCCCTGGTGAGGCCAACGTGCCACATCCCAAACCCAGAAGCTGCCAGAGCTGCAGGGAGCATCAGAGCAGCATGGAGGACAGCGAAGGTTTGGCAGGCTCAGCCCCCAACACCCGCACCCCTCCTGCTCTGGCAACAACCTTGGCCAAGCCATGACCCTACAGCACCACATCCCCGTGGCACCATGGCACCACAGCCGGCACCAGGGCCACACTGCGTGGGCAGGGCTGCACATGGCCGGGACCATGGGGTGGCCATGGCACAGGGACATGGGGCACAGCCCACAGCACCCCAGGGACCCCCTGGCACCCACAGACCCTCCCTCCCACCCATGCCCAGGAGGCTGCCTGGGCTGGGGGAGCCGTGCAGGGCATGGTTGGGGCAGGTGGAGCCGTGCAGGGCATGGTTGAGGCAGGTGGAGCTGGGGACACAGAGGCCCCCGAGCCCCCTCCCCACATGGGCGGCCTCTCAGCGGGACCAGCTGCCTCCTGCCCGCAGCCCACCCCAAGGCCAAGGTGCTGAGTGATGGCTGCGGCTGAGAGACCCCGTGCTGGGGAGGGGCTGCCCCATCCACCCAAGGCTGGCGCCAGGCAGGAGACGAGGACGTCACCCGCCACCCGCCACCCCTGCGCGGGGACCGTGCTTCGTCACCGCTGCCATGGCGGGGTGGGCCGGGAGGTGAACACGGCTCTGCTGGCGCCCAGGTGGGACCCCTACAGTCCTCAGTGTGCTGCCCCAGACCCCCCCATGGCCCACACGGCCGGGACTCGGCCCCCAGCCCCGCATGGCCTCCAGCCTTGTCCCCGCATGCAGCCACACGCTGTGGACGTGGCAGTGCCGCCATCTTGGGCGGGAGCGGAGCCGAGCCAGGCCGGGGGTCCCCAGCAGCCAACACGGCCCCAGTGCCGGGACCCCAACCTCAGCCCCCCTCCTGCTCCTGGGGTGCAGCAAGCAGCACCCCCACCCCAGCACTGCTGCTCAGCCCCAGCACGGTGCTCAGCCCCGGCCACACCAGCAGCACCTCAACCCCTCGCTGCCTCCACAACCCCGCATGGCCGCCCTGGGCTCTCCCACAGCGCTGGCACTGTGAGTTCCACACCGATCCCGGCACGTTCGGATCCGGGATCCCATCCCCAGACACCCCCAGGTACCCCTGCACCCCCAATCTCGGGGTTCACAAGGCACGGGACATTGCTCTGTGCGTGGATGGGCTTTGTCCTCAGTCCCACGGAGGGTCCCCCACCCTGCACCGTGTCCCCTCAGAGCCCCCACATCACATCTGACACCCGCAGAGCCCCCACTCCACACCCCGGCTCCCGCAGCCTCCCCGTTACGGTGGCACAGCGTCACCACCGGCACCTCCAAACCGGGAAGGGACCAAACACGGAGTAAAGCTCGAGACCGGAGCCCGCTGGGACCCCCAAGCTCCACCCGGATCCGCCGGTCCCTGCTCGGTGTCGCGGTGGAGCCGCCGGTAGCCGCGTCTACCCCGAGCCGCTCCCGCGGGCCCCGACGGCGGCGGGCGAGCACGGGGCACTGCGGGAACCTGTGGAGCGCACGGTCCCCGCCATCCCCGTCCGGTCCCCGCGTCCGCCCCGACCCACGCCGTGCCCGCCGGACCGCGCTGCCCCGACGGCACCGCGGGAGCGGCCGGTGCCGCGGGAGTGCCCGGAGCCGTCAACAGCCGCCGGTAGCCGCCGGTTGCCGTCCCGCCCGCTCACCTGAGAGCCGGTCCTTGGCGATGCGCCGCGTGGTCTCCATCCACGGGAAGGTGAGCCCCGGCAGCGCGGGCCCCGGCGGCGGCGCGGCGGGCGCGGCGGGCGGCGCGGCGGGCGCGGGCCGGTGCGCCGGGACGCGGATGACTCCGGCGGGCGGCGCGGCGGGCGCGGGGGTCACGTTCACGCTCACGTTCATGCTCATGTTGAGGTTGTAGGAGCCGAGCGGACCGGTGGGGCCGTAGCCGCTGCCGTAGAGCCCGTAGTCGGGCTCTGCCGCCGCCCGGTGCGGCCCCGTGGGCTCGGGGCCGCCCAGGATCTGATCGATGCCGAAGCTGATGGGCTCGTGGGGCGCGGGGGGCCCCGGGCCGCCGCCCTCCCGCTCCATCCCGGCCTCGCTCAGAGCCGGCGGGGCGCGGGCATGGCCGGGGGGCGGCGGGGGGCGGCGGCGGCGGCGGGCACGGAGCGGCCGGTGCGGGGCAGGACGCGGTGCGAGGCGCGGGCCCGGAGCAAGGTGCGGGGCAGGTGGCGGCTGCGGGCCCGGGGCAGGGTGCGGGGCATGGCTCGCAGCCGCTGGCGGCCCCGGGGCGGGAGCGCGGGTGGGCTGCGGGCCCTGGCGGGACGCGCTTTTCTGCCCCGCTCCATCCGGACCGGCCGAACTCCCACCGCCCGCGCCCTGATTGGCGGCCGCGCCCCGTGATTGACAGCTCGGGGCCCCGCCCCCGCCCCGGGACCCCCCCCACCGCCGCCGCTCCGGGCCCCCGCCCCGGCTCCGGGACAAGCGGACGGGCCCGTCGGGTGCCGAATGCCGCCCGTGCACCGACGGGCTCCGTACCCGTTCGCCCCGCCGGGGCGTCCGCCGGACCGCCTACCCGGTGCACCGGAGCCGCTGTCGCACCGGGCAGCAGCGCGGCGCCTTTTCGCGTCCCCGCTCCGTCCGCAGCCCCGTCGGTGCTTCCAGCCGCCTCTCCCGGTGCGCACGAAGCCCCCCTGCCCCAGCGCCGTTACCGCGGGGCGCACGGACCGGTGCCCGCGGTGCGCAGGCTTCGCACCGAGCCCGTTCATACGGGAGCGAATGGATCTGGCGGCCCCGGTCCGGGGACCCAGGCGTTGTTCCGACCCGCCGTGCCCAGAACACGGACACGTCCCGGGACACGGATCCCAATCTCCTCGAGCTGCCGTTGCCGGTAGCTGGGGTCTCAGTTCCCAGGGAATCGCCTTTCCCGGGGCACCGATCCCATGCCGACCGTCAGTTCCCGGGCCATGAATCCCCCTTCCCGGTACCTGCCGTTCCCGGTATCACGGACTCCGTTTTCCACGGGGATGGAGTCCGACACCCCTGGCCCCGCCATTCCCGGAGATAGACCCCGGTTCCCGAGCCGCCGTTCCCTGGGATGAACCCCTGTTCCCCGCCCGCCTTTCTCGGTCACAGAGCCCAGCCCGGGCCCGTCGGTAACGGCAGCGAAGAGCGGCACTGGTTCGGTCCGGTCTTCCGACGACTATCGCGACAGCGGCGTCCCCGCGGGTGGGTTCCCGGCGGCTCCCGGGAGGGTCACGGCCCCGGGACAGGGGCTGGCGGGGCGGAGGCGGCGGCGGCGTCCCGGGCACCCTGGCGCCACCGGTCTGGGGCAAATGACATTACCGGGGCCTGCGCCTGTAAATCACGGCGGCACCGGGGGCTGCAGCTGCCGCACCGGGGGCACTGCACAGCCCGGGGCACCTGGCATCCCAAGGGCACCGGGGGGCACCGGGGGGCACCGGCTGGTCCCTGACTCGCTGCAGTGCGGGGTGCCCGTCCCTGCGGCCGCAGCTCTGCCGGGGAGTGGGGCTGCAGGGGCACACGGCTGTGCCACCCTCGGCCATGCCCACAGCCCACCCCGGCACCGGGAGCGGCCGAGCTGCTCCTCTCCACACCAGGGGCACCGGCGGAGCCTCGTGTGCCCAGGAGGGGAGGGGGACACAGCACCGGGACCCTGCCCTGCCGGCGCCGCGGATTTCTGGCGTTCCCTGCTCGCAGCCCGGCAGGTGCCGGGACAAATCCCGGTATTCCCACTGTGGCTTTTCCACCTGGAAAGAGCCACCGGCTCCGGGTCTGCTGCGGCAAAGGGACCCGCTCTGTCCCCGTGGGGTGCAGCCATGGCGGCGGCAGTGGCAGTGACAGCGGTGACAGCGGTGACAATGGCAGTGGGAGGAAATGGCCGGTGGCGGAGGAGGAGGCGGCAGCAGGTTAATTGAACCCGGAGCAGGAGGCAGATGTTGCCGTGCCCAGGGGCTGGAATCTGCCGGGCTGGGAGATGGATCGGGGGGCTGGGACGGGGCCCGGGGCAGTGCGGGCTCTCCCGGCGCCAGGGCCCGCCCCACGCCCACGGGGGTCTGCAGGCGGCACCCCCGGCCGGAGCAGCCCCCCCTGCCCGACACCCTCCAGCAGCACAGCCGGGGCTGCCCTGGGGGGGAGGGGAAGAACTGAGGGTGCTCAAGGAGTTCAAGGAGCCCCTTCCCACCCTGGCTGTGGGTGTAGGGTGTTTCCCTCCCAGGGACCCCACGAGCCGAGGCGTCACCACCTTGTGCCGCTCGCTGGCTCTGCCTTCCCAGTGACCCTTGGGCCACCTGGAAGGAGGCCGTGTCCCTGCTCCAGGGTCCCCTGAGCCACCGTGGGGACCAGGCAGGGTCTCTGCACCCAGAAACCCCCAGTGGGCCAGTGCAGACCCTTCCTCATTTCTCGGCCACAGCAGGGACCTGCGTGTCCTCTGTGTCCCCTCTCCCACCCCAAAGGGCTGGGCATGGCGGTTCTACGACCCAGGGTGGGTGGCAGTGACAGCTGGAGGGGATGCGACAGAAAAACGAGCATTTGCCCATTTCTAGCAGGGAATCAGCCTTCAGCAGCACCGGGCCCTGCCACCGCCAGAGCTGCACCAGCACCTCCCCGCCCCGCGCCCTCCGCGCCCCTGCGCCCCGGGAGGGGGTCACACATGGGGTCTGTGCGGTCCGGCCCTGCCCGCCCCACCACGGAGGCGCTGCCCGAATCTGCCGGGGCTCCTCGCCCCGTCCCCCGCCGTGGCCCCGGGGCTGCCGGTGCAGCTGCGCGGCTCCGTGGTGCCACATCCCCGGTGCCGCCCGTGCCGGTGCTTCCGTCCCTCACGGGGACGCCGCGGGCTCCGAAGCTGCTGCCGGGGCGGGGGTCGCTGGGACGGGTCCGTGCCTGTCCCCGGTGCCTGTCCCCGGTGCCGCGGCCATCACGGCGGTGGCGCGGCGGGGACCTGGCGGGGCCCCACGCTGCCACCGGCCAGAGGCTGCCGCGCGCCCGCTCCCGCCCGCTCCCCCCCGTAATCTCATTACCGCTGGACGTCCCCTTCTTCCTCCCGCTTCCCCCCAAACCCGCTGGCAAACTGGAGGGACAGTCAGCTCCTCTCTGGCTGCTGGGTTAATTCTGGGCTAATTAGATGAACCAGCCCAGATTGGATTACTTTAGCCTGCATTTGGTCCTCCAGTCCTTGGCTTGCGGCTCCCGGGGGAGCTGCTGGCGCCTCCTGCCTCAATCAGACACTTCTTAACCGCATGAAACACTCCCGGTGCCCCCCGCCGCCCGCCCGCCGCGGGCGCCGGCACCCGGACGGGGTGCGCGGGGTGAGGCGGCAGCAGCCGGTGGGCGCGGTGCCCACCCCGACCCGGCTGGCACGCCGGGAGCGCTGGCATGAGGATGGATGGGGATGGGATGGAGCCGGGATGGGACCGCTGTGGGGTTGGGATGGGGTCATCGCGGCCGCGGATGGACCCGATGGCCGAGTCGCCCGCTCGGACGTCACGGTGGTGGCCCTCGGCGTCTGCGCGGTGTCCTCGGGGAGGAGCCGGGTGCCACATGGGTGCGTGGGCGGCTGCACAGTGACGCCAACAGCGGCTGCTGGGGGGCTGCTCCCCCCGGGCACCGCCAGGCTGCGGCCCCCGGGGCGGGGGACAGGGGGGACTGCGGGTCCGGACTCGGGGTGTGGCACGGCCCACCCCCTCAAACCCTCTGGGGACCCCAGCGCCGTGGGGCAGAAGGGCTGGGGGGCACAGTGTGGCCTGGGGGTGCAGCGGGGATGGGTGCCAGCGGAGCGGGAGCTGAGAGCCCCCGGGCTTTCGGTGGGGGGTGAGGGATGGAGCAGGGGGGGTGCTGTGGGAGTGGGGGGCACACACAGCACCCCCCGATCGGGCTGCAGGACAGGCAGTTCCAGCACCTCTGGTCAGTGGGAGCAGTGCCCAGGAGCCCCGGGACACATGGCTGGGCACCCCGGGTGCCCTCAGGGTAGCCCACCCTCACCTCCCCACGGTCCAACACCAGCCGGGGGTTTTTTGGGGGGTCTGCCCGGCTTGGGAACCGTCCTGGTGGGCTGGTGCCCGTCGGGGGCCACAGCGCGCCGGTGGCTGGTGGCCGCTGACAGCCACGTCGCTCAGCGCCTCGTTATCGAAGGTTAATTGGATTCTGCAGATGCACTCGGTGCATTAGGCAGGAGCTCAGTCCATGAGCACCAAGCCCTCGCTGCCCTATAGGGACCCCTGCCCACCTCAGAGGGATTAATAGGGGACCCCTATCCGCCCTGGGAGACCCCTGCCCACCTCAGAGGGATTAATAGGGAGACCCCTGCCCACCTCAGAGGGATTAATAGGGGACCCCTATCCCTTCTGCCCGATCTAATAGGGACCTCTGTCCACCCTGGGAGTCCCCTGGCATCCCTGGAGGGTCCCTATACAGCCGATGGGATGGAGGGGGAGCTAACGCTGCTGCCCTGCACCACTGCGGCCATGAGTGTGTCCAGCCCCAGCCCCAGCGAGGGCTCCGGCCGGGAAAGCTCCCGGCAGCGCTTCCCAGAAGGAGCCGCCCCGGCCGTGCCGCGGAAATGGAGCTGAATATCTGAGCAGGGCTGAGCTAAAAGCCTCGGCCCCGCAGCCCCGCGCAGCCCCGGCGGCTCCCGCCATCAATTATTAACGGCGAGATGGATCCGCGGCCTCGCCTGGCGGGGGCGGCTCCGGGAGTACCGACTGTCCGGGACCCCTGTCCCGGGACGGGGTCTCCGCCCCCGGTCCCGCGGGGCCCACGCCAGAGCTATCCGCAGAGCCGGGACTCGCGGTGCCGGTGCCGGGTCCGGTGCCGGTTCTCAGAAAGCGATGCTGCCCCGCCGTGGGGCCGCGCTGGCCCCGCTGTGACCCCCGCCCCTCCCCGGATGGCTCCTGGCAGGTACGGGTGGGACCGGACCCTCCCCAGCCGGGGGTCACCGGCCCCGCCGCGCTCTCGCCTCCCCGGAGGCGCGGGCAGGGAATGGGCGGGCGGCGGGGCGGGGGCCGGCCCGGAGCCTCTGCCCTCCGTCGCCCCGGCACCGGGAGCGGCTCGTGTTGGTCCCGGGGCTCGGCCGCACACCGGGACGAGGGGCTGGCACCGAGGTCACCGGGGCTCGGTGCTGAGACGCTCCGGTGGGGCAGCGGGGACAGCGCGGCTGGGCTGGGCACACTGAGGGAGCTGAGGGGTGCAGTAAGCGCTGTGACCCCTATCCGGACCGGGATCATGATCAGGACCACGACAATACCGGGATCCATCCAGGAGCCCCAAACCCGCCCGGTCTCTGGCCGTGGCAGCCCGTGCGGAGCCGGTGCCGGAGCAGGGCTGGCAGCGCGGCTGTGTGCCAGGAGCTCCATGCTGCGATGGTGGGTGCCGGCCCCTGCTCGCGTGTCCCGTGCTCCTCTGCCCGCTCCCACTCGCTGGCACGGACCAGCCTTCCCCGCCGTCCGGTCTGGGCTCCGGGGGGGTGGCACAGTCCGTGAGGAGCCGTGGGGGGCTCTGAGGGGCCGTGGGGAACTCGGCTCGGCTCCGCATTAGCGCGGCCGCTGCTTCCCCTGAGCCAAACCTTCATTAGCGTGGCTCCGGCTGCGCCGGGTGGGGCCGCGGGCTGCTCCGCTGGCACCCCAAAGTGCCAGCCCCTCGGCACCCCAAACTGCAGCACCCCAAACTGAAGGACCCCGGCACCCGACACCCCGAACTGCCAGCACTTCAACCCTGCCAGAACCACAGATTCGGACACCTCAAATATCAGCACCAACAGCAGCACGACACCCCAAACTGTACCACGCTGGTACCCCAGCGACACCCCAGCACCCCAACCCTTCCTGAACCCCGGCACCCCGAATTGTCCTGGTACCCCGAACTGCCGGGGCAAACACTCCGACCCTGCCGGTGCCGCTGCATCCCTGAGCCCAGCCCTGCCGTTCACGCTGTGCCCCCGTCAGGACACCCCAGTGTCCCTCTCGAATCCTCCCAGATCCCCTGAGCCCCCCCAGATCTCCCGCACCTCACGGATCCCCCTAAACCACCCACCCCGAGTCCCCCGCGTGTACCCCGCGCTCCACCCGGACTCCTCGTCCCCTTCGTGCCCCCTCGCAGCCTCCAGACCCCACAGATCCCCTCAGGTCCTCTCAGATCCCCTCAAACCCCCTCAGACCTCCTCGGACCGCCTCAGATCCCCTCAAATCCCCTCAGGCCCTCTCAGATCCCCTCAGGCCCCCTCAGATCCCCTCAAACGCCCTCGGATCCCCTCAGACCCCCCCCAGATCCCTTCAGATCCCCTCAGGCTCCCTCAGACGCCCTCAGAACCCTTCAAACCCTCTCAGACCCCCTCAAACCCCCTCAGATCCCCTCAGGTCACCTCAAACCCCCTTCAGATCCCCTCAGGCCCCCTCAAGCCCCGGTTCCCTCCCATGCCCCCGCACTCCCGCTGCCCCCCCCGCCCCTCCCGTTCCCCCGCGTTGCTCTGCTGCCCTCTGGCGGCGTTCCAGAGCACCACGCGCACGCAGAGCCCTCTCTGATTGGCGGCCGCTGCTGTCCGTCAAGAGCGCGCCCTCTCGCTATTGGCCAGTGCCGGGAACGCCCTCCCCTAAACACGGCGGGTCCGGTGGCGGCGGCTCGCGGCGGGTCCCCCTCACGGACGAGGTCGGGGAGTCTCGGGATCCCGGCGCTCTCCCCGTGGGTCTCGGGGAAGGATCAGCACAGGGCCGAGCTTGCGCTGCCCGCCTCGACTCGAGACTCGCGGGGCACGCTAGGAGTTGTAGTCCCGCCGCTCGCCGCGGCCCCGCCCCGAACACGGAAGTGCGCGAGGCCACAGGCGGAGGCGGCTCTAAGATGGCGTCGCCTCCTCAGGGGGGCCCGATGGCCATCGCCATGCGGCTGCGGAACCAGCTCCAGGCCGTCTACAAGATGGACCCGCTGCGGAACGAGGCGAGCGGCCGTGCCGGGAAGGCGGGAGGCACCGGGAGGAGGCGGTGGCGGCGACACCGGGGGCCAGCTCGGGAGGGGACGGGAGGTGCCGCGGCGGCGCCGCTGGGGGGCGCTGTGAGACCGAGGGGCGGTGCGGGGAGGCGGGGCCTGGAGAAGGGGGCGTGGCCTGAGATCGGGGCAGGCACTGGGCTAGGGGTGTCCCCGGACCCCCAAAATCCCATTTTCTGATATAGTAAGGCAAAACAATCCAACATCATTCAAATCCCGTTTTATAGCGTAATAGTGGAATACAGCGCGGTCAGTCATGTTTTCTGGCATGTTAAGGCAATACAGGGGGTGCAGCACCCCAAAATCCCGTGTTTTGCCATAATAATGGAAGACAGGAGAGACAGCCCCCCCAGATGCTGTTTTCTGGCATAATAAGAGAAAACAGGAGGCGTTGTCCCCCAAAATCCCATTTTCTGGCATATTAAAGTAAGATAATGAGGCTAGCCTCTCAAAATCCCGTTTTCTGGTGTAATAATGGAAGACAGGGAGCAATCCCTACAAAATCCCGTTTTCTGACATATTTTAGCAAGACGAGGGTGTCCCGCCCTTCAGAATGTGTTTTGTGGCATATTAAATCAAAACAAGAGGTGCAATTCCCTAAAATCCGATTTTTTAGCATATTAAGAGAAAGGCAGCAGAAGCTCCTTGGGCAAAGGGGTTCCAGGTGAAGGATGAGAGGGGTCTTGGGGGTCTCCAGGTGACAGGTGAGGGTGATGTTGGCATGCTCCAGGTGCCAGTGCTGTGTCTCCCCCCAGGAGGAGGTGAAGGTGAAGATGAAGGAGCTGAACGAGCACATCGTGTGTTTCCTGTGCGCCGGCTACTTCATCGACGCCACCACCATCACCGAGTGCCTGCACACCTGTGAGTGTCCCCACCTGCCTGGGGGGGGCCTCTGGGGGGCAGTGCCACCCTTCCCACACCTGTCCTTGTCCCCAGTCTGCAAGAGCTGCATCGTGAAGTACCTGCAGACCAGCAAGTACTGCCCCATGTGCAACACCAAGATCCACGAGACGCAGCCGCTGCTCAACCTCAAACTGGACAGGGTCATGCAGGACATCGTCTACAAGCTGGTGCCAGGCCTGCAGCACAGTAAGGGGACACAGGGGACACGGGGGGGCTCAGGGGACATGGCCTGGGGGACACAGGGGGGCTCAGGTGACATGGCCTGCAGCAGAGTATGGGGGACATAAAGGGGTTCAGGGGTCGTGGCGTGCAGCACAGTATGGGGGAGAGGGACAGGAATGGGGTACGGACAGGGAGAGAAAAAGGGATGGGGACATGGTGGGAGGGAGGGAGGACAGGCAGGGACTGCCCTCAGGGCCAGCTGGGCCCAGGTGTGTCCCTGAGCCACTTGTCCCCTGCAGGTGAGGAGAAGCGGATCCGGGAGTTCTACCAGTCCCGAGGCCTCGACCGGGTGACGCAGCCCAGCGGTGACGGTGGGACAGGGGGGCACGGGGGGGCACAGGGGGCAGCCAGCTGCAGTGCTGGGGGTGTCAGGGACACAGGGGGCTGACGGTGCCACCTGTGTCCCCAGACACGGTGGGGGGTGACCCCATGGGGCTCCCCTACAGCACCTTTGACCACTCGCGCGCTCACTATTTCCGCTACGACGAGCACGTCTCGCTCTGCCTGGAGAAACTGAGGTGAGTCTGGGGGGCTGCAGCCCCTCAGTGGGGTGGGGAGGGGACACAGGGGACACTGGGCATGGCCCCCAACCCGTGAGACCCTGGACACGTGTCCCTTTCTCTTCCTGCCACAGCTCCAGCAAGGACAAGAGCAAGGCCATGCTGCAGGTGAGTGGGGATCCCTGCAGACCCCAGCCCTGACCCCCAGCTGTCACCCTGTCACTGCCAGGGGTGTGTGGGGTCCCTGGAGACCCCCACAGCCCCCAACCCTCTCTGCCCCCCACAGCAGAAATACGTGAGGTGCTCGGTGAGGGCACAGATCCGACACCTGCGGAGGGTCCTGTGCCACCGGCTGGGGCTGTCCCTGCAGCACGTGAGTGGGGGTCCCGGGGGGGGGTCCCAGCCCCCAGGGGTGTCCTGGCCCCCCTGATGCAGCCCCCATGTGCAGGTGCAGATCCTGTTTGACAACGAGCCCCTCCCCGACCACATGACAATGAAGCAGCTCTGGCTCTCACGCTGGTTTGGCAAGGTGTGCACCCTCATAAGGGAGGGCAGCCTCTGATTTTGGGGTTCACCCCGTAGGGCGTGGTGGGGTGACCCTCTGGGGGTGCTTTGGGGCAGTGTGGGGTTGGAAGATTGAAGATCTTTAATGTCAGTGGCTGCAGTGGTGATCTGGGGGGTCCCCAAAGGGGTTGGCCAAGTTTGGGGTGCAGCCCCAGGGGAGTCCCTGGGCTGGGATTGGGGTCCCTGTACCTGGAGACTTCTGGGCTGGGGTTTGGGGTCTCTGCCTCAAGGGGATCTTGGGCTGGGGTTTGGGATCACAGACTGGGATTGGAGTGTCCCTGGGTTGGGGTTTGGGATCCCTGGCCTTGGAGGGAGTCCTGGGCTGGGGTTTGGGGTCCTGGACTGGGTGGTCCCTATCTGGGGGGATTCCCTGGGCTGGGGTTTGGGGTCCTGGACTGGGATGGGGGGTCCCTGTCTGGGGGGGTTCCCTGGGCTGGGGTTTGGGGTCCCTGCCCTGTGGGCAGTCCCTGGGCTGGGATCTGGGGTCTCTGCCCCAAGGGGGGTCCTTGGCTGGAATCCCCCAGCCCTGACCCCCCTCTCCCCACAGCCTGCGCCCCTCCTGCTGCACTACAGCATCAAGGACAAGAGGAGGTAGGGGCAGGGGGTGGGCACTGCCCCCCAGTGCAGCCCTGCTCCTGCCCCCCACCCCCATAACTTATACCCCTCTTTGAATTTATTTTTGGAATAAAATTGTGGAAAAGCCCCTTTGAATCCCTGCTTTGTATGGGGGGGACTGGGGGGGGTCTCAGGACGGTCCCCTCTGCTCCAGCAGCTCCAGGGGCTGCACTGGGGACTCAGTGACCCCCGGCTGGGCTGCACCCATGGGGGGCTCAGTCCTGGGGTGCTGGGGGTGCACTGAGGGCAGTGGGGCTGTGCAGCCCCCCCATCCCCATCCCCATTCCCCGCCGTGCCGGGGGGGTCTCGCAGCCCCTCAGCCCCGCGCGGGGATCCCGACAGCGATCCCGTCACATCCCGGTCCCGTCACGGCTGCCGGCCGCGTGTCCGGCCCCACATAATGAGTTTAATAAAGCCATCGGCCCTTTGATTGCTGGGGGAGCCCGCGCCGCGCTAATTAGCCGGGGCCGGTATTCCGCCATCTGGATCCTCCCGCGGCACCGGGGGCGCAGCTGCGGGCGGGGGGTCCCGGGGGCGGGGGGGTCCCTGGGGAGCGGCCGGGACCCAGGGCCGCGGGCGGAACAGGTGCCGGATCCCGGTGATCCCGGTGATCCCGGGAACGCGGCTCCGGAGGGCTCAGAGCCCGCCGGTGCTGCCCCCGCTCCGTGCCCCCGGTACGGCGGTGCCGGTGCCGGGCTGTGCCGGGCCGTTCTCAGGGATCTCCCCTCCATCCTCTCCCTCTGAACCGGGTGTCCCATCCCGTGCTGGGCACGATCCCGGGCCCACCGGGATGGATGTGGCACCGGGTGTGCCGTGGCCCGTCCTTCATCCCCGCCCCGCGCCGGAACCCCCGCACCGCCGCCGCCGCCGGGGGATCCGGTTACGGCCCGGCCCGGCCCAGCTGTCGGCCATCGCTCACCGGGCGGGGGGCGGCCGGGCTCGCCTGCCCAAAGCCCCCCAGGGACGAGGGGAAATGCGGGGGCTGCGAGTTCATCCGGGCACGGGGATCCCAAATGGGGCTGGGCGGAATGGGGGCTCCAAATGAGGCGGTGGGGGCAGGATTGGGGTCCCAGCCGGAGAGGGAGGGCTGGAATTATGGAATGGGCGTCCCAAATAGGACTGGAGGAGCAGGATGGGGGGCTCAGTAGGGCTTGGGGTACAAGGTGGGAGTCCAGAGCAGGGATAAAAGGTTTGGGGTACAGGATGAGTGTCCCCAAAAAGGCTGGAGGTGTGGGGCAGCAGGATGGGTGTTCTGAACGGGGCCACAGGGATTGGGGTGCATGACTGGGGTCCCAGCCGAGGCTGGAAGGGTGGGGATGCAGGATGGGGGTCCCTAATGGGGTCAGAAGGATGGGTGGGGGATCCTAAATCGGGATGCAGGGCTGGAGGTGTGGGACAGAGATCCCAACTGGCACCAGAGGGCTGTGGGTGCTGTATGGAGGAGTAGAGGAGCAGGATGGGGATCCCAAACAGGGCTGGAGGGCTGGGGCTGCAGGGTGAGCGTCCCAAATAAGATCAGAAGGACGGGTGGGGGATCCTAAATCAGGATGCAGGGCTGGAGGTGTGGGACAGAGATCCCAAACGGCACCAAAGGACTGGGGGTTCAGTATGGGAGTGCCAGCCAGGGCTGGAGGAGTGGAGGAGCAGGATGGGGATCCCAAACAGGGCCGGGGGTGCAGGACGGGGATCCAAACGGGGGCTGCCTGTGGGGGAGTGGGCGTGTAGGTGGATGGATGGATGGATGGACGGATGGCGGGGGCTGTCCCTGTGTCTGTCAGCAGCGAGTTACAGACGGTAGAGCAGGAATCCCCCCGGAGCCCCCCCCCAGCCCTGCACCCCCTCCCTTATCAGCGGCGGCCCCGGAGGAGCCTAATTCAAACCAACTGCGGGGCTGACGTTGGTAAATGAGCCCCTCGCCCACGGCCTGGCCCCAGCGCCCACGGGGGCTGCCCCGGGGAGGGAGGGGGGCACACGGGGGCTGGGGGAGCCGGCGGGGCAGGGGCAGGTACCGGGGGATGTTCCCGTACCCCCGGGGCGCGGTGGAGCTGACGGCACTTTGATGTCCCCCCGGCCCGTCATGCTCCGAGGGGGTTAATGGCCCCCGGCTCCAGCCCGGCAGAGAGGGAAACCTGAGCCCCCAGCCCCCTGTCCTGAACCTGGGGGGCTGGCGGGGGTCCCCAGCTCTGCCCGACAGGATTTGGGCATGGATGACCCGTGTGACATGGGGACGGGGCCCTTCAGAGCTCCTTGGAGTCCCTCTGGGGATGGTGGCACCCCCAGCCTGGAGGGTCCCAGGACACGGATGGGGGTGAGGGGTGAAGGGACCCGTCCATGATGTCGCAGGGATGTGCCAGGGGGCTGCAGGAGCAGTTCTGGGGGTCGGAGGTGTCTGGGGGCCCTCCTGTGCCTTGTGGGGGGCACTGGGGGCACAGCACAGCCCGGGGAGGGGGGCACAGCATCACCCCTCGCTCCCGTGCCATTGTCCCCAAGCATTGCCCCCTCCAACTCCACACCCCCCACCCCTCACCGGGCCCCCTCCAGAGCCCCCAAAACCCACCAGCCCCATGGGCTCTCACTCTGGGGGTCCCTCTGACCCCCTGCCCTGGGGATGGGCACAGACAGGGGACCCCGGGCTGCTGTGCCCCCCCCCCCCTTCCCCGGCTGCACGGTGCCCGCCGTGCCCCGCCAGCCCCGGCTCCGCGCAGCCGTGACAGCGACAGACGAGCCCTGGCACCCTCACACCCCATGGCCGGGTGAGGGACCATGCCCGGCCCCTGGAACCGGGTGGGCACTGCCATGGCCTGGGTGGGCACCGTGGGGACACGTGTGACACGGTGTTGTCCCGCATCCTGACCTCTCACCGCAGGGCAGCACACAGCCACCCATCCCTGTGGTGCCCATCCCATGCCATCCCCTCCATGCCCACGCGGCTGCCACGACGGGAATGAGCTGTCACGACGGGATTGAGCTGTCACGACAGGAATGATCTGTCACGACAGGAATGAGCCGCCGCCCCAGCGCGGGGACGTTCCCCGGAACGAAGCGCCCGGGATGAGGCTGATGAGAAAAATCCAAACTCAATTTAATTCCTGTCACCGCCTGAGCGGCTCCAAATGACGCCGGGGGGCTCTGACGGGCCCACGCTGAGCCCCCCAAGCCCAGCCCAGCCCACCCCCGCTGCCTCCCCCCGTTTCCTGAGGTGCCGTTTCCTGAGGATGTGGGCACCGGCACTGGCACCGGGATGCCCGCCGGCCTGGGAAGGGGGGGCACCTTCCTGCGGACAGAGGGGTCACGGCGGGGCCTGGGAAAGCGCCGCCCCCGGGACCCCAACACCCCCGCAGCCTCCCGGGGCACCCCCGGGACTGCTCGGGGCAGCCGCCATGGGGATGGAGCACTGGGGGCACCGAGCAGTGGCACCGGCATCCCCGGCAGCCTGGAGGCGCAGTACCGGGGCTGGCAGGGCGAGTGTCACCGGTGAAAGGGGCACCGGCAGCCCCGGTTGGCACCGGGTGGGCCGTGGGAGCGGCCTCGAGGCACCTCTCCGCGTCTCCCGGGTTATTTTGGCACCGGGTTGTTTTCAAGGCACCTCTCTCCGCGTCTCCCGGGTTGTTTTGGCCTCCGCAGTTTCCTCCGAGCCTTTTGTGTGGCGGCCGCAGCCCCCCCGTGCCCCCCGGGCTGCCCGCACGGGCGGGAGCGACCCCCGGTACGGCACGGACCGGATCGGACCGGCGGCGAGGGAGAGCGGGAGGGGGCGCCGGTACCGGGGGGTCTGCCACGGGCTGGGTGGGACAGGGATGGGATATGGGATGTGGAATATGGGATGTGGGATATGGGATATGGGATGTGGAATATGGGATATGGGATATGGGATATGGGATATGGGATATGGGATGTGGGATATGGGATGTGGGATATGGGATGTGGGATATGGGATGTGGAATATGGGATGTGGGTTGGGATGGGGGATATGGGATATGGGATGTGGAATGTGGGATATGGGATGTGGGATATGGGATATGGGATATGGAATGTGGGATATGGGATGTGGGATATGGGATGTGGAATATGGGATATGGGATGTGGGATATGGGATATGGGATATGGGATGTGGAATATGGGATATGGGATATGGGATATGGAATGTGGGATATGGGATGTGGGATATGGGATGTGGAATATGGGATATGGGATATGGGATGTGGGATGTGGAATATGGGATGTGGAATATGGGATATGGGATATGGGATGTGGGATATGGGATATGGGATCTGGAATATGGGATATGGGATGTGGGATATGGGATATGGGATGTGGGATATAGGATATGGGATGTGGGATATGGGATGTGGAATATGGGATATGGGATGTGGGTTGGGATGTGTGATATGGGATATGGGATGTGGGACTGGGATGGGACATTGGATGGGATATGGGATGGGATACGGGATGTGGGATATGGGATGTGGGATATGGGATGGGATAAGGAATGGGACATTGGATGGGATATGGGATGTGGCATAGGATGGGATATGGGATGGGATATGGATGAAATATGGGATATGGGACATGGGATGGAACAAGGGATGGGACATGGGATGGGATAAGGGATATAGGATAGGGTGTAGGATGGGACATGGGATGGGACATGGGACATGGGACATGGGATATGGGATGTGGTATGGAGTGCACAGGGGACGCACACATGGGGTACAGGTGGGCACAGAGGGCAGGTGTGGGTGCCCTCGGGGGGTGCCAGCCTGCTCCCAAGGGTCTGTGCTTTGGGTGCTGGTGCTGTGGTGTGAGTGCCATGGCAAGGGTGCCACGGTGCCAGTGCCACCCCCTGGTGTGGATCCCAGTGCTGTGGTGTGAGTCCTGAAGCCACAACATCTGTCCCAATGCCATGTGGGTGCCAGTGCCGTGCCGTGGATCCCAATGCCATGATGTGGGTCCTGGTGCCACAAAGTTGGTGCCAGTGCCACAGTGTGGGTGTCACTGCCATGATGTGAGTTCCAATGCCATGGCGTGTGTGCCAGTGCCACGGCATGGGTGTCAGTGCCACGGTATGGGTGTCAGTGCCACAGTGCGGGTTCCAATGCCATGGTGTTGGTGCCAATGCCACGGTGTTGGTGTCAGAGCCATGGTTTGGGTGTCAGTGCCACAGTGCGGGTTCCAATGCCATGGTGTTGGTGCCAATGCCACGGTGTTGGTGTCAGAGCCATGGTTTGGGTGTCAGTGCCACAGTGTGGGTTCCAATGTCATGGTGTTGGTGCCAATGCCACGGTGCGGGTGTCAGTGCTACAGTGTGGGTTCCAGTGCCACAGTGTGGGTTCCAATGCCATGGCGTGGGTGCCAGTGCCACGGTGTTGGTGTCAGAGCCATGGTTTGGGTGTCAGTGCCACAGTGCGGGTTACAATGCCATGGTGTGGGTGCCAATGCCACGGTGTGGGTGTCAGAGCCACAGTGTGCATTCCAGTGCCACCGCGGGGTCCCCAGTGCCCCGTGTGTCCCAGTGAGGTGGCACTCACCATCCCTGCATTGTTCCACCCTTTGAAGTCGGTGTTTCCTGGCGGGTTTGTCCCGGCCCGTCTGTGCCGGTGCTTCCCAGCACGGGAAGCTTTGGTGCCCGTGTGCCCACGGCCACAGCCTGGCAAGGGGCTCCACCTTCACTTGGGAACCTGCCAGGGCAGGGCAAGGGCTCACTGGGGCCTCATGGTACCATCAGCACGGACATCTCTGTCCCCATCTCCCCTGGCTCCCCATGGTATAACGGGATGTGGACAACCCCGGGGTTGGGATTTGGGGCAAATCACAGCAAGATTGGAAGTGCCCAGGACAGCCCAGCCCGTGTGCCAGGGTCTGGGACGGTCCCTCCGCTCCTGCCTGGCTGCCCCCAGCGCCCCGAGGTTTCCGTCCGGGCCCAGCGCTGCCGGCACGGCCGTTCCCTCCGCTATTCCCAGCATTTCCTGGGGTTTATTGTCTTCCCCTCCCTGTCCCACCTTCCTCGCAGGAAACCCTCGGTCCCACGGGGTTGGCGGCTCCGTTACCAGCAGGACGGCGCTCCCGGCCCCCTCCCCACGGGCCGGGATACAACCGGAGCCCCAAACCCTGCTCACATCCCGGTACCGGGGGTCCCACGCAGGTCTGAGCCTCCATCGCGGCCATGCCGGAGTCAATATTGGGGTCTCACAGCGGAGAGGGGGCTGGGGACTGTCCCCAGAGCCTGGCGGGGCGTGTTCTGCCACGGCTGTCGCCCAGCAGTCCCCTGATCCCTAAAACAATTTGGGCGCGTTATTGCAAGGCCGCGTCTCCGTCTGCCGGATAATTGCACGCGATCCGGGCAGGGAGGGGCCGTGCCGCCATCATCCCGCGGCTCCGGCGGCGGCACCGGGATGGAGAGGAGCGGGGGAGCCCGGCAGGACAAGGGGGTGCCCCTGGAGGGGTGAACCGGGCTGTGCTCCCTCCCCATCCCCATCCCTATCCCCATCCCCGTGTCCGTTCCATCCCCATCCCCACCTCATCCCATCCCCGTCCCCATCCCCGACTCATCCCATCCTCATCCCCATCCCCGTGTCCGTTCCATCCCCATCCCCATCCCCACCTCATCCCATCCCCATCCCCATCCCCGTCCCCGTCCCCATCCCCGCGTCCGTTCCATCCCCATCCCCACCTCATCCCATCCTCATCCTCATCCATCCTCCCGCTCTTCCCGCACCCCCCGGACTCCCCCCGGGGCCTCGGGCGGCAAATTCCAAAGGGCACCCGGGAAGATTAATGGCGGGGCCGGGGCCGGGGCCGGGCCGGCCGGTAACCGGATCGCCCCGCGGGAGCCGGAATGCGCCGCCGCTGACCCCGCCGTGCCCGCCCCGCCGCGAGGGTCACCCGGGCACCGCGCAGGGGACATCGCGCTGTCCCCAAACCCGCTGGGGCTCTGTCCCCGCATCCCCAAACACTGAGGCACGGCCTGGGGACACAGGGACAGGCGCCGAGGTCTCCGGGTTGCGGTGACACGGCCATCACGGCATGGGCGCCATGTGCCACATCCCGAAGATGCCATGTGCCACCTCCCTGCCCACAGCAAGACGGGCACCAGGGGCTCCATGTCCCTTTCTCGCCTCATCCTCGGGGGAGCAGGGACCCCTCCTCGAGCCCCCCGGGAATGGGGACACCCGGTGCTGTCGCGGGACATGCGGGGGCTGCAGGCGGCGGGCGCGGAGCAGCTGTCGGGTCTAAAGTTACGGTGGCGGCTGGGGAGCGAGGCCCGGACGGGGACAGGGTCCCCGCGGGGGTGTCCTCGCTCGGGGTCCCCCTGTTGTCCCACCCCGAGTGTCCCGCGGGGCGCAGGGCCGGACCCCGCCGGGCGGGGAGGATGCAGGACAGACCGACAGACCGGGGCTAAGAATAGCGCTGGGGTGGGAGGAGGAGGAAGGATGGGGCTTCCTCTGCGACGCCTCTTCTTCCTCCTACCCGGCACGTGTGACACGGGGACGCTCCGAGTGCCACCTGCCCCCCCCCGTGCGCCGTCCCAGTGTGACAGCCCCTGTGCTGGCGGTGTCCCCTGCAGCACCCACCGTGCCCGCGGCCCCTGCGAGTGCCACCCCCGCCGTCCCCCGCCGCTGTCAGGCCCCATCACCGCTGTCACCCCCCCGCCGCCGCCGCCGCGTTTCGTTGCACTTCGCTTTTTAATTAACCTCGGGGCGCTGCCTCGCCGGGGTTAATGGCGGCGGTGACCCGCGCGGCCATCGATCCCCCGAGCCCCGCTCGCAGCCACGTTCGGGCCCCCTCGGGGTCCTGCGGGATGACAGGGGCGTGTGTCCCCCCCTCCCCTTCAATGCCACGCATGGCAGAGTCCCGCAGGGTGCCCCCACTCTGCTGCCACGCATTGCTCCAGGTGTCCCCAGCCAGCTTTAGGGGCGCTCCCCGGTGCCACGTCCTCACTGGGGACGCCCCCCCGGTTATTTTTACCCCCGTGGCCGTGCCAAAAGCGGGGTCCCCCCCCCCTCCTGCAGCCCCCTCCCAGCTCAGGTGCCCCTGTCACCCCTCCGCGCTTTAATCCGGGGCTCGTTCATCTTGGGCGGGGGCCGGGCTGTCAACGCCCAGACGGGCCATTTCCGAGCCGAGTCCCCCGCGCTCGGCCCTAATTGAATCCTCATGGCCCCGCCGCCGCCCCGGCCCCGCCGCGGCACCCGCCACCGTCCCGCTGCCCGCCGCAGGGCTCTGAGGGTCCCGGTGCCACGGAGGAGGAGGAGGAGCCCCCCACTTTCCCCGGTTGCTGCTCCCCCCTCCCCCGGTACAGAGATCGGTGAGCAGCTCTGGGATCCCACGCCCCCCCAGAGCCGCAGGTCAATCCTGGGCGGACCCCACCCCACGGGGGTCGCAGCGGGTCCCGGTGCCGGGGCAGGGATGGGAGCGCCCCCCACGCGGGCCGTGCCGTGCCGTGCGGGGGTCAGGGGCCGTGGGGGCGGCAGCGCGGCGGGGGGACAGCGGCGTTTGCTGCAGCCGCAGCTTTGAAATGCAAACCCCCCCCGCCCACGGCCCATTTGGCCGGAGTTTGGCCCAGGCACAAATGGAGGCCCCGGAGCGAGCAGGGGGTGCCGGGGGGTGGGGGCGGCAGCTGGAGCCGGTCCCTGGCGCTGGCACTGATGGCCCCACGTGTGTGTGCCCTGCACACGCGTGTGGCGGCTCTGGGGCGTCCGTGAGCGCTCCACGCACACCTGGACACAGCTGCACACGGCCCTGCACACCTGCACACAGCTGTGCCCGCACACACGGCTGCGAGGAGCCCGCTGGCCACACAAACACACGGGTGGAGGCGTGTGCAGGGCCCCGTGTGTCCCTAATCCTGTGCTGTCCCCATGTCCATATCCCCATCCTATCGTATCCTATCGTATCGTATCCTATCGTATCGTATCCCCATTGTATCGTATCGTATCCTATCCTATCCTATCCCATCCCCATCTCTCTCCCCATCCCCATCCTATCGTATCCTGTCCCATCCCATCCCATGGATCCCATCCCATGGATTCCATCCCCTCCCACCCCATGGATCCCATCCCATCCCATCCCCTCCCCACCCTCATCCCATCCCATCCCCACCCCATGGATCCCATCCCATGGATCCCATCCCCATCCCATGGATCCCATCCCATCCCATCCCATGGATCCCATCCCATCCCATCCCATCCCCATCCCGATCCTATCGTATCCTGTCCCATCCCATCCCATGGATCCCATCCCATGGATTCCATCCCCTCCCACCCCATGGATCCCATCCCATCCCCATCCCCATCCCCATCCCATCCCATCGATCCCATCCCATCCCATCCCACCCCATGGATCCCATCCCATCCCATCGATCCCATCCCACCCCATGGATCCCATCCCATCCCATGGATCCCACCCCACGCCATTCCCTCTCTCCCCCCATTCCCTGCTTGTGCTCAGACCCGCGGGGCTCGGGGGCGATGCCGCTCCCTCCCGTTAATGAATCGATGATTTGCCAACAGCCCCAGGGAGGGATCCCCGTCTCCCCTGGCACTCCCGGCACATCCACCCCCATTCACCGGAGCCAGGTGTAATCCCATTATTCCCGGCTCCGCCGAGCTCCCAGCCCGGCGCAGGGTCAGGATTTATCGCCGGTAATTGCCGGGGTCCCGTCCCCCGGCGCGGGGGGGCTCCGGGCACCCCCCCGCCGCTGCCGCCGCTGCTCACGCTTTAATTCCGCACCGAGCTGTTCCCTTATTAAAGGAAAATTCATTTGCCAGCGATTTCCATGTGCCGGGGCCGCGCGGGGCCGGGGCCCTAATCGCGTTACGGAGCGCTGCGGCGCAATATTGGGATGGAGCCGATAAATAATGGATCAGGGCGGCGCGGAGCGGGGGAGGCGCGTTCCGGGGCCGCCGCACCCCGAATTGTGTCATCCCCGGCGCTGCGCTGGCACCCGCAGCACCCTGCTCCTGACACCCCGCTTCCAGAGCCCTGGCACCCCAGCACCCTGCTCCTGACACCCCGCTTCCAGAGCCCTGGCATCCCAGCACCCTGATCCTGACACCCCAGAGCCCTGGCACCCCGTTCCCGGAGCCCTGGCACCCCCAGCACCCTGCTCCTGACACCCCGGAGCACTGGTACCCCTAGCACCCCGCTCCCGGAGCCCTGACACCCCGTTCCTGGAGCACTGGCACCGCACCCCCAGCACCCTGCTCCTGACATCCCGAAGCTCTGGCACCCCAGCACCCTGATCCTGACACCCTGCTCCTGGCACTCCCAGCACCCCAGCACCCCGCTACCGGAGCCCTGGCATCCCAGCACCCCGCTCCTGACACCCCAGAATTCTGGCACCCCCAGCACCCTGATCCTGACACCCTGCTCCTGGCACACCCAGCACCCCACTCCTGACACCCCAGAGCCCTGGCACCCCGCTCCCGGAGCCCTGGCACCCCCAGCACCCCGCTCCCGGAGCCCTGGCACCCCCAGCACCCCGCTCCCGGAGCCCTGGCACCCCCAGCACCCCGCTCCCCGCGCCGGGTGGGGAAATACCGGGAGCTCCTGGTGCTTGGAGCCCCCGAGATTGGGGGTGCTGGGTGGGGAGACACGGCAGCAGCTCCGGCTCCAGCACAAACACCCCCACGGTGCCCCCTCAAACGTGGATCACACAACCCCACTCACGTGCGCCCACTCGTGAACACACACACAGAAACACACACACACACACAAACACACGCGTGTGCCCCGGTGCTGCTCATGGCGGGGATGGGACGTGGTCCCAGACCTCCAGGACCCCCCCCAGAGACCCCCAGGGACACCCCCGGGGTGGAGGAGCGGGACAGAGGCGGGGGCTGTCAGTGCCACACGGGGTGCCGTACCCGGGGGTGCCCCCAGCCCCTCGCCGTGGACGTGCCCGTCCCCGTCCCCTCGGGCCGCGGGCCAGCCCCGGGCAGTCCCGGCTCCGCAGGAAGCTCCCGTGTTCCTGCGAAACCCCCGAGGGCTCGTTTGGCTCCCACCCCTGGTTTGGGGTGAAAAGCGTTTCCCATCCTGTGTTCCCGACAGCCGGAGCCAGCGCTTCCCACAGCGCGGGGAAGCCGGAGGGGTCGGGCAGGGCTGGGGGGCTCAGCACACCCCAAAACACGAGTGGGGCTCGGGGAGGAAAGGAGGTGCCAGCACCACGAGCTGGGAGCAGCCCTGAGCGCAGGGATTCACCCCCAAAGCTGCAGAGCGGGGTGGGGATAATGGGGGGCTGATGAAAGGGGGTGAGGGTGACACCCCATCCCTCAGGGTGAGCAGCACTGCGGCGTTCCCGCAGATCCCGAGGTGCCAGACCTCCAGAACGCCCCAGAGACCCCCAGGGGTGGAGGAGCGGGACATCGGCTCCCACATTCCCAGCCCGGGATTCCCGAGGTCCCGGAGGAACCGGAGCGTTCCAGACGGGTTTGCTCAGCGGGCAGGCGGCCGCGATTCCCATCAGCACCAGGACATGGAATCACCCCGAGCTGCGATTTCCCTCTGTGTGTGTGTCCCGGCACTGAGACCGCGGGCTCCCCATAGGGCTGGGACCCCCGGGAAGGGTTGGGGACACCCGGGAAGGGTTGGGGACCCCCGGGAAGGGTTGGGGACACCCGGGAAGGGTTGGGGACACCCATTCCCCGCTCACCGGGCGCCCAGGCCACAATGGTGGCCTCATTCCAGCCGTGCTGCTGGAAGGCACCGGGCTCACTCGGGTCCATCCGAGTGCGGGACCGCTGTGGGGGTGGGAATGGGGGGTCCCAGCGCGGCACGGGCTCCGTGTCCCGGTGAGCACCGGCGGCACGCGCGGCCGCGGCGGCTCCGCCATCTCCCCGCGCCCTGCGGAGAGGACAAAAGCCGCGTGCGAGGAATCCGTGCAAACGCCGCCGTGCGAGGGGCCCCGTGTCCCTCTCCCAAAACGAGCCCCCCCCTTCCCCACCCCACTCCCCCCCGCGCCCGCCGGCCTTTAATTGCTCCGGCTGCTGGGAAATTTCAAGGTTGAATTTGTCAAACTCCGATTTCCAGCCGGGAGATCGCGTTCTGCCTTTGTCAGCAAGATTGGAAAAATCCATCCCCCCCCACCCTCTCCATTCCCTCCCGCCCCCTCCCCACTTCCATAATCCCGGATCGGCGCTGCCCGATCCCCCTGCACCTGCTCCCCCAAGGCGGCTCCGTGAGCTCGCACCGGCCCCGGCCCCGGCCGCAGGTTCATTACCGCCGTGACCCCCGTGACCCCGCCGTGTCCCCGCTCCCGGCGACACATCCATGGGGACACCCGGCGGGATTGGGCCTGGGGGGTACCGAGTCACCGCTCCGGAGGGGAAATTCGGAATCCCCCAGCCCCAAAGCCGCCGGATAATCCGGACGCGGCGTCGCCAGCCGGGCCTCACCTGCGTGTGCGGCATCCCGGGATTTTTACGAGCGGCCGAAATCCCGGAGCTATTTGTACCGGGAAAGGGCAGCGGGAATGTGGCGGGGTGGGCTGGGGGGCGGAGGTGGGGGGGGGGGGGGGGATTTATGGCTCTGAAACCCAAAACCCACCCAAAAGGGCTTAATCACTCCCAGCCGCGGCCCCGATACTTTTATGGGGCATTTTAGAGCAAAAGAGCCAATAAATTTTTGGGTGAGGGTAAGAGCCGCGGTGAGGATGAGGAGGGAGCAGAGGAGGAGGGGGGACGCGCTGGGGTGGGTTAAAATGGGGGAGACAACAGGGGGGAGGCGCGGGGCAGCGCCCCGGTAGTGGCGGAGAGGGGTCGGTCCCCCCCCGCCTCGACAGGGGGGGCGTCGGTGGCTCCTCCTCCTCCTCCTCCCGGTATCCCGGGGCTTTAAGGCGGTGGAACGGGAATCGCGGGGCTGGGGGGGGGGGAGCCGGCGGCGGCGGGTCCCGCTCCCGGCGCGGGTCCCGGTCCCGGCATGACCTCGGCGGGGGAGGCGGCCGGTTCCCCCCCGCTGCCCGCCGCGGTCGGCGGCCACCGGCGGAGCCCCCTGGACCGGCTCCCGCCCCCCGCCAACACCACAAAGCCGCTGACCCCCTTCGGCATCGAGGACATCCTCGGACGTCCCCGCGGCGGGAGCCCCCCGGGCACCGGCACCGGTCCCGCCGCCCCCCCCGCCCCGACAGGGCCCCGCGGCGGCGGCGGCGGCGGCGGCTGCGCCCCGGCCTCGCCGCTCTGGGCGCTGGAGGAACTCGCCAGTAAAACCTTCCAGGGGCTGGAGCTGGGAATGCTGCAGGCGGCCGGAGGTACCGGGGCCGGGGGGCTCGGCCGGGAGCGGGGCGGGCACCGGGAAACGGGAACCGGGCACCGGGCACCGGGCAGGTGGCGGGGCTGGAGGGCGGCGGGGAGGCCGTGGCGAGGCCAGGGACGCCCCTCGTACCCCGTCCCGGGAAGTTTCCTCCTTGTCCCAGAGGGGCGAGCGGGGCTGCGAGGCCCCAGAAGCCGCCGGTGCTCGGCCGGGACACCGGGGACACGCGGCAGCCTCGGCCCGAAGGGACGGAGAATCCCGGGGCCGGACACGGGGAACCGGAGCGAGCCCCGGCCTCGGTGAGCCGCCACAGGCACCGATTTGCTCCGGGAGAACCGGCAGCTTTACCGGGAGCCGCGGGAGCGGGCGGCGGATCGGCGCCGCCGAGTCGTGACCGTGACCGTGACCGAGCGCGGGGCCGCCGGTAACGGAAACCGGTACCGGCCCCGAGCCTCCGTCCGGGGCTCGGCCTGCCCGAGCCGCCCGGTACCGGCGGGGTCCGACGGCCGCTCACGAACCGGCCCCACATCTCACGGGCTCGGCAGAACCGGGAGGACGGGCGGACACCGACAGACAGACAGCACGGCGCCTCCGGGAACGAAACAATCCGTGCCTGGGTTGGAGAGACAGACACGGACGGACAGATCGTGTCTCCGGGATTAACGGAAAATCCCTCACACCGAGGGACACACGGACAGGCAAAGCACGGCGATGAATAAAACCGTTACCGGGTCGGACAGACCGAAAAAGGCTCCGGTAATTAACGCTGAAAAATAATTACCATCCCTTACCGAGACGGTCTCCGTGATTAACGTGAAAAAAAAATATTACCGGGACGGACAGACCGACAGTCACGGCAGAGCAGCGTGCCGGTAATTAACGGATACGGTTGGGCACAACCGGACTCACGCCGGTAACGAAAAACCCTCCGGACAGACGGACACGGACCGCTGGATCAGCCCTCCCGTGAGTAACCGAACCTCCGTTACCGGCCGGACAGATGGACGACGATGGAGCCAGACTCCGGTAATTAACGGGGGAAAAATATTCCCTAATTACGGAGAGGGGCTCCGGTAATTAAGGAACCCATCATAGCGGACAGACAGACAGACAGAGCAGCGATCCTGTGATTAACGAATAAACCAACCGGTTAACGGGCGGACAGACAAACAGAACGGGGACGCCTCGGGCTCCCGGTTTGAAGGTAAAAACCCTCGTTATCTGACAGACGGACACGGCAAGGAACGGAATAAGCGACCGAAAATATTACCGGCTGGACAGACGGACAAGAACGGGGGCAAAAAATTCCTTTTTCCGGGACGGACAGACGGCCTAAAACGGGGCTGATCGGGGCTCCCGGAATTAAGGTAAAAGGTTCGTTACCGGACGGACAGATCGACAGAAAAAGAATCGAAAAAAAAAAAAGAAAAACGAAATAAATCGTTACCGGGTGATCAGACGGATAAAAACCGGAACGATAGCGGCTCCCGGGGCGGAGGTAAATCCCCGTTACCGGCCGGACGGAAGGACAGACACGGGACTAATAAAAATGAACGAAAAAATCTCTCTGGGACCGGACAAACACGGGAGCGATCGGGGCTCCGGAGCGGCCGTGAAGCTCCGGTACCGGCCGGACAGACGGACACGGCCGAGCGGGGATCTCGGGATGAACAAAACCCGGTGGCGAACCGGCCGCGGGTAACGGCGGAACGAGCCGGGAGTGGCGGGCAGATGGAGGTGCCGGTAATTCAGGTAAAACCCGGGACCGGGACGGACACACCGACACAGCCGGGACAGCCCCGGCTTCCGTGATGAACGAAAACGACGGAAGGACGGACTGACAACGGAGCGATCAGGGCTCCCTGAGCGGCGGTAAATCCCCGTTACCGGGATGGACGGACAGACAGAAACGGGGCCGACCGGGGCTCCGAGAGCGGAGGGGAAGCTCCGTTACTGGAATGACGGACGGACACGGCACGGATCGGGGTTCCGTGACCGCGGTTAAGCCGTGCTACCGGGACGGACCCACGGACTCGGCCGGGACCGCCCGGGGCTCCTCTACCGAGCGAGGAGTCCGCGCTGCGAGAGACCCCGGGAGCCTCCGCCGGTACTGGGGGACGCACGGCCCGAGCGAGCCGCGTTACCGGTGCCACCGGCAGCGGCGGGGCTGGCACGGACCGGGGGCCGCAGCGGGAAAGAGACCGGGACAGCGATCGGGATCCGCCGGCGGCGAGCAGCCCTGCCCGGGGCGGCGATCGCGTCTCGCCGGGGTTCTCGAGGTCGCTGGGGCAGCAGCGACAGCACCGGGGCCAGGAGAGGCGACCGGATCGAACCGGGGACCAGCACGGCCTCGGTTCTCCTGGAATGGCAGAGAAGGGAGATCTCGGTTTTCTGCCGTGGCTCCCGGCTTCGTTCCGGGCTCCCGGAGCAGCCGCCGGGGGTACACGCGTGTCTCAGCCCCGGTCGCAACGGCGGCGACTCCGACACGGCCGCGGCCGCTGTGGAACGATGAGTCCCGGCCGCCGGCACCGGCCGCGGTTCGGTTTGCTCGGTTCGGCTGGGCACCACTCGGTTTGGCTCCTCTGCCTTCGATTCCACGTGGGCCGGTTCGTCTCCGTTCCACCGGGAGGCGGCAGGGCCGGGACGCGCGCGCAGGGCTCGGCGGGGCCGGTGCGGCGGCAGTTCCCGGTTCCCCGGCACTGCCGTGCCCTCAGGCCGGGCCCCGCCGTGCCCGGTGCGTGTACCGGTGTGTGTACCGGTGCCTCTGACCCGACGCCGCCGCCCCCGCAGCTCGAGGCCCGCGGTGCCGGTGCTGTTCAGGTCCCCGTGCCGGTACCCTGCCCCACAAGCCCTTCCCCGCCGGGCATCCCGGTGCCGTTCCCGGTGCGATGCCCTGCCCCCGCAGGCGCTTCCCAGCCGGGCCCCCCGGGTTCGTTCCCCGTTCTCCGTGCCCTAACCCCGCTGTCTCCGCAGGTCCGTCCCCGCCGGGCGCCTCGGGCCCGCGCCCTCCCTGCAGGAAGCGTCGCAAGTCCCGGACCGCGTTCACGGCGCAGCAGCTGCGGGAGCTGGAGCAGCGATTCCGGCGGCAGCGCTACCTCTCCCCGGTGGACCGGGACGCGCTGGCGGCGCGCCTGGCGCTCTCCGCCGCCCAGGTCATCACCTGGTTCCAGAACCGCCGCGCCAAGCTCAAGCGGGACCTGGAGGAGCTGCGGGCGGACGTGGCCTCGCTGCAAGCGCTGCCCCCCGCCGCCCTGCAGCAGCTGGCGGGGCTGCCCGAGCCCCCGGGGGCTCCCGGCACCGGCACCGGGACCACAGAGCCCGCCGAGCTCTCGGAGGAGGAGATCGACGTGGCGGACTGAGCCGAGCGCGCTCGGCTCCGTTCGGATCCGGTGGCACCGACACTGCTCCGTTCGGACTCACTCGGGCCGGCTCGGCTGAGTTCGGATTCACTCGGGTCGGGTCAGGCCGAGATTGCTCCTTTCGGCTCAGTTCGGCCGCACTCGGCTCCTTTCGGCTCAGTTCGGGTGCACTCGGCTCCTTTCGGCTCAGTTCGGCTGCACTCGGCTCCGCCACACCCGCTCCGTTCGGTTCCGAAAGAATCCGAGCCCAGCCCCGCCCCCTCCGTGCACCCTTTTGCGGCTTTTTGGGGTTTTTTTGTCTTTCCATTGGGTTGTTTTTTCTTTTCTTTTTTTAATTTTATTTTCTATCGGCCCCGATGTAAATATTTGCAATAAAGGCAACACCTTACTATGGACCCCAGAGCCCTTCATCCACCCACCCACCCCCACTTTTTTCCAGGCGAGCACCTCCCACCGCGGGCATTAATTTGTTTTAACCGGTGATTAATTACCGGCTGCGGCCGCCCCTGCCCCCCTCAATTTGCATATTAATCAAATTGTATTTGATCTCACGCCTGTCACCAAACAGTGACATAAAGGGGAGTGGAGACCCCCCTCCTTGCTGTCCTCCGGGGCTGGAGTGACATGGGGAGTGACAAGGGACAGAGGGGGACACGGGGTGGACACAGAGATGGCAGAGAGGCTGAGTGACACCAGCCCAAAGAAAGGCCAGAGAGAAAAACAAATCTCAGCTTTATTAGAAAACCCAAATTGCTACAAATCCCTGAGGGGCCCTGGGGAACAGCCCAGGCCCACCCCCCCCAGCACAAGGGGCTGCAGGGTGGGCCCCGACCCCCCCAGCACCCCCCAAGGCAGGACGGGGAGACATCCCCACCCCTGGCAGTGGGGGACAAGGCACAGGCAGGTGAGGGGGGGCTGCCAGGGTGCCCCCAGCAGAGCAGGGTCAGCTGAGCAGCCCCCCGGGCGTGGCCTTGCCCCTGGCACGGGGCACGGGGGCCGGCGTGGCGTGGGCCGGGTGCTTGAGCTGCAGCAGCAGCTTGCTGCCCTCCACGGTGGCACCCTGGGGACACAAGGAGCTGGCACAGGTGTGTCCCTGAGGGGTGCAGGGGGGTCCCACAAGTGCCCCCAGCTCACCTGCATGGCCCTGAAGGCCTCCTCAGCCTCTGCTTTGCCACAGAAGTTGATGAAGGCACAGCGGCGCCCCAGGAGCAGCCGCACGGAGCGGATCTCCCCAAATCTGGGGGACACACACAGACCCCCAAATTGGGGGGGCAATACTTAGAGATTCCTAAATGGGGAGCTGGAGGGTTAGAGACCCCCCAAACCTGCAGGGTGGGAGGGTCAGAGACTCTTAGGTGTGTAAAGCAACTTTAGCAACCCCCAAAAGCTGGGGAAGGGTGAATGACACCCAAGGATGGAGAGAGTGACACACCCCCAAATCTCCGGGATAGGGGAACAGAGACTCCCAAAGCTGAGGAGGAACAGAAACTCCCAAAGCTGAGAGGGAACAGAGACTCCCAAAGCTGAGGGGGAACAGTTAAAGACACCCCAAGCTGTGGGACAGACCCCCCCAAACCTGCGGGCAGTGCATCAGTCAGACACTCCTCCCCAAGGATCCCCTGCAGGTCAGAACCAGCAGAGCACAAGGACAGGGACAGAGCTTGGGGGTCACCAGGGGGTGCCAGGGGTTTGGGGTCCTGCAGGAGGAGCAGCCCTGGGGTCACTCACCGGCCAAAGGCACGACGCAGCACCTTCTCAGTGACGTGGGAGGTGACATTGCCCACCCAGAGCGGGAAGCAGTCCCTGCCAAGAGCCATCCTGGTGTCACCAGAGCCAGCACTGCCCCACTCTGAGCCCCCTCCCAGACCACCAGACCCCCATACCTGGCAGGGTGGCTCGGTGGCAGTGTTGGGCAGCCACTGGCCACAGCAGGTGCCCGTTCTGGGTCTTTTGTTGGGGTCTTGCCACTGCTTTCTGTCACACTTTTGTCACCTGTGTCCTGGCAGCTCCTGGTTGTCCATCCTGCTGCCGAGGGGACAAAGGGCTTCAGCACCACTGGGGACACAGGGACAGCCCCGGGGGTCCCCCCAAGCCCACCCACCCCTGTCCCTTACCAGGGAGAAACAGCGGCTCCTTGGCCTTGAGCAGGAAGGGGGACACGGGGACACCGCCGGGGCGGCTGCACTGCTGTGAGGGGACAGGGGTGAGGCGTGGGGGGCACAGCAGGGCAGGGGCAGGGGCAGGGGCAGGGGGTGGGGAAAGGGGGGTCTCACCTGCAGCAGGGCCCTGCAGGCCTCCAGCTGCGTGGCTGCCTCAGCGTAGGCCCCGTCCTGCAGCAGCAGCTCCTCGAAGGTGCGAGCGGCCTCGGCGTAGCGCTGGGGGCCAGGGGGCACCTGCAGCCCCTGCCTGCCCCCACAGGCACCCCACGCCCCCCACCCAGCCCAAATGGCACCTCAAAGGCTCACTGATACCCCCCAGCACAGCCCACAACACCCTGAGCCCCAACTCACACCAAATGCAGCCCAGCCCACCCTTCATCCACAGCACCCTACAGTTGCCCACAGCCCCCTCCCAGCCCAAATGCACCTCAAAGCGTCACTGACACCCCCAGTGCAGCCCTACCCCACTCCACCAACACCCTGCAGCAGCCCCAGTGCCCTGCCCAGCACTCCCAGCCCCAACTCACACCTAATGCACCCCTCATCCACAGAACCCTGCAGCTCCCTTCAGTTCCCCACAGCCCCCACCCAGCCTAAATAGCACCTCAAAGCCTCACTGACACCCCTCAGTGCAGCCCTACCCCACCCCACCAACACCCAGTGCTCTGCCCAGTCCTCCCAGCCCCAACTCACACCTAACGCACCCCTCATCCACAGCACCCTACAGCCCCTCCAGTTCCCCACACCCACTGGCACCCCAAATCCCCCAGTTTGTCTCCAGCAACTCACTCCCAGAACCCCACAGCCCCTCACCCAGCCATGCCCCCCCAAGACCCCAGCCCCTGGAGGCCCCCCAGGTACCTGGAGCCCCCTGAGGGCTTTGCCCTTGCGGAAGGAGCCCTTGGGCCAGCCCGGCTGCAGCTCCAGCGCCGCCTCCGCGTCCGCCAGCGCCTCCTCGTAGCGCCCCAGCTTCTCCAGGCAGTAGGAGCGGTTCCCCAGGAGCCTGAGGGGGTGTGGGGGTGTCACTGAGGCCGGGCCCTGCCAGCCCAGCACCCCCAGGTCGCCCCCAGCCCCTCTGCTCACCGGTGCTCCCGGGGGTTCAGCTCCAGGGCCATGGTGAAAGCCCACACGGCCTCAGAGTGTTGGCCCATCTGGGCTGCCTCGATGCCGTGGCCTGGGGAGGGGACACAGGGACACAGGGAGGGACAGTGCCCCTAGCACAGCCCCTCTGAGCTGGGGAGAAGCAGGGAGAGCCCTCAACGCCCTCCCCTGGCCCCTCTGGGGGTCCCTGCACTGACCTGCAAGCGCCAGGCTCTGTGCCAGCGTGCTGGGGCTGGGTGGGGTGGCCTGAGGGGGCTGAGGGGACACAGGTGTCCCCACAGGGTCCCCACTTCCCTTCTCTGGCACCTTCCTGCTTGGTTCCTCTGCGTTCTGTGGCCCAGGGGAGCGGTCAGTGCCCGGGGGGGGCAGCCTGACCCCTGCCTTCTCCCGGGCTTTGCAGACAAAAGTGCAGCTCAGGTCCAGCTCCTCCTGGGGAAGCAGGGATGGATGGGCAGGCAGAGCCCTGGGACCCCCAGCCCCACATGGCCCCCATGGGGACACTGTCCCTTACCTCTGCCACTGCTGTGTCCTCTGGGCCAGACTCCTCTGAGGGCACAGTGGAGTCCCCAGGGCACGGGGAGGGCTCTGGGCAGCACCCCTCATCCTCAGCACCCTCTGAGGGAGGCCCAGTGCCTTCAGGGCCACTTGGGGGGCTCTGCAAGGACAGGGAGGGGGTGAGGTGACAGGCTTAGGGGGTGCTGGCTGGCCCCATCACCTCTGGGCACCCCTAGAACAGCACGAGCAGGCTGGCCTGGTCACTCACTGGGTCAGTGTTCTCTTTGTTCTTCTGCTCTTGACCCAGTTTCTCCCGTTTCTTTCGGTCCTTTTGTTTCTGAAAATGAAGAACACGAACCCACGAGCAGAGAAAGGCAGCCTCGGCCCTCAGCTCAGGGACTGGCTGGCAGCACCCCAACAAGAGGCAGTGACTCCCCCCAGGGCTCACTCACCTTCTTCTTCAGCTTCTTCTTCTCTGCCTTCCTCTTGGCCCGCTCCTCCTCTTCCATCAGCTCCTGAGCGTTCTTGTCAGCCTCCTGCAGGAGTTACCTGAGTCAGGACAGCTCCGGGGACCCTCTGGTGACCCTGGGGGACATCGGGGGGATTTTGCCCACCTCAGCCGTGGGCCAGGCCCGCTGGGGCGTGGGCAGCCGGTCCAGCCGCGCGTCCAGGGCGGTGGGAGGGGTCCGGGGCGGCTCCGAGCACAGGAAGGACTTGCGGAAGCCGCAGTAGCGGTAAGGAACGGCTCCCTCCGCCACCGGAACGTCCAGGAACTGCAAACCTGAGGCGAACTCGTCCTCATCGTAATCGTAATTACCATCTTCATCATCATCATCAATATCCACGGGGTAGTAATCCACCGTGGGGCCTGGCAGGAGAGCGGGGTGCGTGAGGAGCAGTTCCAGGCGCCGGATCCCGGCTGTCCCCACGCCGTTCCCGCTCCCCGAGCAATTCCCGAGCGCGGCGATCCCCGGTAGCCCCCGCCGAACTCACCGTCATCCCAGAGCAGACACACCTCCCTCTCCTTATACCTAATCACCGGCTGGGACGGCACCGGCAGGTCGGCGAGGCTGGACATGCGGTGCCGGGGGCAAAAGGGCGCTGTGGGGAGCACAAACAACCATGAGCCGGCGGAGGCGGAACCGAAACCGGGCCGCGCTCGGGGCTTCCCCCGCCCGGTCCGTACCGCCGCTCCAGCCAGCGGGGCCCAGCGTGCAGCCCCAGGGGCAGGCAGCGGCAGCCGGCCCGAAACCGCCCAGACCGGGCCCGTCCCGCTCCCGCGGCCCGCCCGAGCCCCGCATCGCCACGAGCCGCCGCCGCCGCGCCTCGGGATTGCATCACGGCCCTACCGGAACAACGTCACGGCTCCGGTTGAGGCCGCCCCGCCGCCATGTTGGGTGCGGGCAGGACGGCGGCCCGCAGGGCCCTCACGGAGCGGGACCGGCGCTCTTCGTCCTCTCCCGCCGTCCCCGCCTGCCGCAAGGCCGTGGGCTCGGCCGCCCCCCGTTGCTCGTCCCGCCCCTCACGTCGGGCCCCTCCTGGCGGCCAGCTTGGCCCAGCCCCCCGGATTAGCGAGGGCGCGGCCTAAGCCTCTTTGCCGCCGCCGCCCCCGGCATGGCCCGGCATGGACGCCGGCGGCGCTGAGCGGCGCGGCGGAGAGCTTTGCCTGCAGGTGAGGCCGCTCGGCACAGGGGGGGCTCGGACACCCCTCCCGGGACAGCGGCGGGGCCGGGCCGGTACCGGGGTGGGCGGGGGGGCACCGGGCCTAAGCTGTACTGCGTCTCCATGGCAACGGTGCAGGGCGCGGGCGGGGGAGTGGCCAACCGTGGGGAGCACTGAGGGGGCGTGGCCACAGCGGGAGCCGGTTGGGGGCGTGGCACGGGCGTGGTACGCGGGATAGTGGGCGTGGTCACGCGTGGCCCCGCCCTTCGCACCGGCCCGGGGGTCCTGAGCCCCCCGTACCCCTCCAGGTGGGCGACGCCGGTCTGGGCGGCCTCATCCTGCTGCTGCTGACGGCACGGCCGGGACCGGGCGATGGGGCTGCCCGCGGGGACCCCCCCGAGCCCGGTGAGACCCCAGGGGACCGCGGGGAGCACAAGGGGGTGTGGAGTTCTGGGGGGGCTGCGGGGATCCCGATGGGGTGCGTGGTCCTGGGGGGAGTGTGGAGGATCCTAATGGGGTCCAGGGTCCTTGTGGGGGCATTGATGGCGTGTGTTGGCTGTGGGGACCCCAATGGTCAGCGGGGTCCTGGGGATCTCAGGGTTAGGGTGGCAGTGGAACAGTGATGGGAGGGTGCTGCCCCACAACAAGGGTTTCAAACTGGGGGTGCCCACCCTACACCGTGGTCCCCGCCCCATCCTGAGGGTGCCGTGCCCCCAGGCGGGTCGCGGGGGCCCCTGGCGCGCTCCTTGCAGCGGGCAGAGGCCATGCTGCGCAGCGTCACCCCGGGACTGCGCCGCCTGCTGTCCCCGCGGTCGAGCCGGCGTGGTGACACCGACGAGGACGACGACGAGGACGAGGACGAAGCCGCGTCCATCGTGGTCCCGCTGGAGCAAACCTTCCCAGCTCTGCGCCGCTGCCTGTGCGTCTGGGAGGACCCTCGCACCGAGACCTTCCTGGGCTACGTGCGGCCCCATCCCGGTGGCGGCGGCGCCGGTGACTTTTCCGAGGACGCCGTGCGGCGGCGCGTGGCGGAGCGGGGAGCAACCCTGCACGCGCTGCTGCAGCACCGCCACCAGCTCCGCCTGGCCCGCGACTTCACTCGACGCCTCAAGGCCTCTTCCGACTTCCTGCGGCGGCTGCAGGCGTTACCGGAGCCCGGTGAGGCGGCGCTGCCGGCGCTGCGGGAGCTGTGCGCGGAGCTGCGGGCGCACGCGGGGCACTGGGCCGCGCTGCTGCGGCGGCTGCGGGCGGACGCGTGGCTGCGGGCGCTGCCGCAGCGCCGGGGCCAGGCCGTGCTGCACGTGCGCTGGGCGCTGCTGCTGCCCGCCGTGACGGCCGCACGCCTCACCGGGCACCACATCGAGGTACAGCTGCGGCAGCTGGGCCGCCCCGGTAATCCCGCCCTGGCTGCTGAGGGCCTGGCTGAGCTCTTCCAGGGGCTGGAGATCTACAACCGCACGGTGACGGCGCTGGCCGAGGAGCTGGGCCCCGAGGTGAGGGCGCCCGGTGCCTTCACGGTGGGCGCGGTGCTGCGGCTGCTGGCGGCCGAGCGCGGCCGGGCCGTGGCCCAGAGGCTCCGGCCCCTCCTGTGGCCCCAGAGTGGGGACGTGAGGGATGGACATGTCCGCTGGGAGGATGTGGGGGTGCCGTGGCCACCCACGGCTGAGATGGACACAGAACCTTCTGGAGCGGTGCTGGCGGCTGAGCTGCAGGCACTGTGCCAGGAGGACGAGGAGCTGATGGGACACGTTTTTGGGGCGCTGGTGGCCTCAGCTGACAGCCTGTGGCAGCCGGTGCTGTCAGAGAGCCCCGAGCCCGCGGGGCTGCGGCCGGGCAGTGCCGGGGGCTGGAAGGCCGTGCGGTGGCTGGACGCTGCCCGCGGCCCCGTGGCCGCCACCCTGAGCGCCCGGTACCGCCTGCTGCTCTGGGAGAACGTGGGAGCTGTGCTGGGGGACAGCCCGGGCACCCCTCCTGCCACCCCCAGTGCCACCGTCGCCGCGGCGTGGGAGCTGAGCCGTGCGCTGGCTGTTGGTACGTGTGGGGGTACGGGGGGTGCGGGGTCCCTCGGGGTGTCCCTGTGCCACGCTGAGCCCCGCTGTGTCCCCGCTGTGTCCCCACAGCCCGTGTGCCCGCTGAGTGCCGGGAGGAGCTGGGACGGCTCTGCCTGCAGCTGCTGTGCCACGGTGTTCTCTGCAGCTGGGACACAGGTATGGGGGCTGGGGGGCCACAGGGAGGGGGTCAGGGTGTGGGGTCTGGGGTACAAGGTGTGGGACAGAGTGTGAGGCACTTGGTGGATATGGGGTGAGGGAATAGAGTATGCCATGAAGGGTTAGATATGCGATATGGGGTGGGGTGTGGGGTGGAGTGTGGGGTCTGGGGTACAAGATGTGGGGCACTTGGATATGGGGTGAGGGAATGGGGTATGCCATGAAGGGTTAGATATGCGATACGGGGTGGGGTGTCGGGTGCAAGTGGGAGATGTTGGGGCATTCTGACTGTTTCTCCTCCAGATTTTACCCGTGCTCTGGGCTCAGGGCTCTCAGACAAGTGCTTGGAGTCCCCAGGAGGGTCCCCAGGGCCGGGGTGCAGTCGCACAGCCCAGCAGCTCCAATGCCTCTTCCCAGCCCTGGCGTTGGCCCTGCGCTGCCTGCGCCTGCTGCCCACCCGCCCGCACGGTGAGAGGGGTCTGGGGAGGGGGGCAGGCGGCTCTGGGGGTCCTCCCTGTGCTGACCCCTGCCCGCAGCCCCCCCCGGGGGTCTCTGCCTGCGGCTGCAGGTGCTGGGCCGGTGCCTGGCGGCGGTGGCGGCCGCCCATGCGTGGCTGACGGGCCGGGCCGGGCGGTACCTGGCGGCCTGGGCACTGCCTCAGTTCCTGCTGCTCACCCAGGGAGACCTGCAGGTACGGGGGGCATGGGGGGCACAGGGGGTACAGGGGGCTGGGGGGACACAGCAGGGCTGGGCTCACTCCCTCTGCTCCCCTCCAGGTGCTGAAGGCAGAGGCAGAGCAGCTGATGCTGCAGGTGAGCAGGACCTTCCCAGAGCCAGGGGACATTCCTGGGGACAGCCCCCCTGAGCCACCCCCCAGCCTGGGATCCCCGTGGGAGCTCCAGCTGTGCCGGCAGATCCGTGACATGGCCAACAACATCCAGGTGTGGTGGGGCTGTGGGAGGGTGGTCTGAGCACTGGGATGCCTGTGTCACCTGTGTCACCTGTGTCACCCTGTGTCCTCTGTATCCCAGCTCTTCTCTGGGGACGTGCTCTGGATGTTCTCCACCAGCTGCAAGCGGCTCTCAGCCGAGATCTTTGACCAGACGATGCCTCTGGGCCGGCACTGGCGGCTCGGGCCCCGCGCTGGTGGGTGCTGGGGCTGGGGGGCTGGGAGGGGATTTGGGGGCTCACTGACCTGTGTCCCTGTGTCCCTGCGTCCCCCAGAGCTGCCCAGCTCCCCCAGCGCCTACGCGGCGGCCGCGGTGCAGGCGGTGCTGGGGCAGGTGCTGCAGGGTGCCCAGGCCCTGCCCCACGATGCCCAGGTGCCCACCCTGGCGCGGGTCACTACAGCCTTCCTGGAGGCCTGGATGGATCACATCCTCACCCGACGGATCAAGTTCAGGTACTGGGGATGGGGGGGCATGGCCTCTGGGCAGTGCCAGGGGTCCCAGTGGAGTCCTGGGGGTCCCAGTGGCAGTTGCAGAGCTCCCAGTGGCAGTTTCAGAGGTCCCAGTGGCATCCTGGGGGGTCCCAGTGGGGTTCTGCGGGTCCCAGTGGCAGTTCCAGGTGTCTCAGTGGCAGTTTCCAAGGTCCCAGGGGAGTCCTGGGGGTCCCAGTTGCAGTTCCAGGGGTCCCAGTGGCGTTCTGGGGGTCCCAGTGGCAGTTTCCAAGGTCCCAGGGGAGTCCTGGGGGTCCCAGTGGCAGTTCCAGGGGTCCCAGTGGTGTCCTGGGGGTCCCAGTGCCAGTCCCAGGGTCCCAGTGGCAGTGCTGGGGGTCCAATGTCCAATGCCAGACCAGGGCAGGGGGCTCAGTGGCAGGCTGGGGTCCCACTGATGGTGTCACCGTGGGGGTCCTGGGGGTTGCGGTGACAGTGCCAGAAGCTCTGTGGGGTCCCGGTGGTGGTCATGGGGGTCTGCTGGCAGTGCCAGAAGCTCTGTGGGGGTCCCAGGGGTGTGTTGGGGGCTCTGGTGACAGTGCCAGAAGCTGTGTGGGTCATGATGGGGTGTGCTGGCAGTGCCAGGATCTCGGTGCTGGTCACAGCGTGTGGTGGCGGTGCCGGGGGGTTCTGTGGGGTCCTGCTGGGGGTTCCGGGCTCGCACCCCCGCGCTGACCCCCGTGCCAGCCTGCAGGGTGCCCTGCAGCTGCGGCGGGACTTCGAGGCCGTGCGGGAGCTGGTGTGCTCGGAGCGCTCCGGGCTGGCCCCCGAGGCGCGGCAGGCGCTGCGGGCCCTCTGCGTGTTCCGGCACACGGACACGGCCGTGCGCTGCCTCCTGCAGCAGCCCGGGGGGCTCGGGGGGCACCCCCGCACCTGGGGCAGCCTCCGGCGCTGCTGTGAGAGCGGGACGGGCCGGGAATGGGCTGAGGAATGGGGCGGGGAATGGGGAATGGGATGGGAGGGGATGGGGAATGGGCTGGGGAATGCGGTGGGAGGGGATGGGGCTCAGATGTGGTGGGATTGGGATGAGGTGGGGTGGGGAATGGGCTGGGAGGGTGGGGAATGGGGTGGGGAATGCGGTGGGAGGGTTGGGGAATGGGCTGGGAGGAGATGAGGCTGAGATGTGGTGGGATTGGGATGAGGTGGGGTGGGGAATGAACTGGGAGGGTGGGGAATGGGGTGGGGCATAGGGTGGGAGGGGATGAGACAGGCGGGGATGGGGTAGGATGGGGATGGGATGGGGTGCATATGGAATGGGACAGGGTGGGATAGGGATCGGGAGATTAGGACGAGGGTGGATGGGGACAGAGAGAGGGACCAGGATCTGGATGGGATTGGGATGAAATGGGGGGGAGATGGGATGGCCCAGGGTGGAGGATTGGGACTAGGATGGATGGGGATAGGGATAGGGAGAATGGGACAAGGACTGATGGGGACAAGGATGGGGATGGGGAGATTGGGACAAGGATGGATGGGGACAGGGAGAGGGACTAAGATGGGGATGGGATTGGAATGGGGATGGGGTGGGAATGGGAATGGGGTGGGATGAAGATGAGATGGGGTGGTGATAAAATGGGAATTGGATGGGATGAGGTGGAGTGGGATTGGGATGAAATGGGATGGGATGGGGAGGATTGGGACAAGGATGGATGGGGACAAGGAGAGGGACAAGGATGGGGATGGGATTGGAGTGGGCTGGGATGGAATGGGACAGGACAGGTGGGATAGGGATCAGGAGATTGGGACAAGAATAGATGGGGACAGGGAGAGGGACAAGGATCTGGATGGGATGGGGATGGGAATGGGGTGGGGATGGAAATGAGATGGTGTGGGATGGAGTGGGATTGGGATGAAGATGAGATGGGGTGGTGATAAAATGGGAATCGGATGGGATGAGGTGGAGTGGGATTCAGATGAAATGGAGTGGAGATGGGATGGGACTGGGTGGAGAATTGGGACAAGGATGGATGGGGACAGGGAGAGGGATGAGGAGGGGGATTGGATTGGAATGGGGATGGGTGTGGGATGGGACAAGGTGGAAGAAGGAGAATGGGACAAGGACTGATGGAGACAGGGAGAGGGACAAGGATCTGGATGGGATTGGAATGGGGATGGGGTGGGGATGGGATGGGATGGGATGGGGTGGGATTGGGATGAAAATGAGTTAGGGTGGTGATAAAATGGGAATTGGATGGGATGAGGTGGAGTGGGATTGGGATGAAATGGGGTGGAGATGGGACTGGGTGGAGAATTGGGACAAGGATGGATGGGGATAGGGAGATTGGGACAAGGATGGGGATGGGATTGGAACGGGAATGGGGATGGAATGGGACAGGATGGGATAGGGATCAGGAGATGGGGACAGGGAGAGGGACAAGGATGGGAATGGGATTGGAATGGGGACAGGAACTCCCATCAGAACCAGGACCCACCCTATCCATCTATCCAACCTATCCCAAACCTGCCCATCCCTTGCCAGGCTCAGACGAAGGCGCCCACCCCCTGGAACCATCCTTGGACCCTCTCCCTGGCCTGGACCCTCTGGAGGGGCTGGGCCCAGTGCCAGGGACCCCCCCTGTGTCTCCAGAGGCCGATGTCCCGTCCCGGCCCGAGTCCCCGTTCCCGGGCAGCCAGCAGCAGTGGCTGTCCCTGCGGCTGCACCGTGCCCGCCGCTGGCGCGTGCCAGGGCTGCCGTGCGTGGGGAACAGCCCCGAGGGCTGAGCTGCAATAAACCTGCAAACACCACCGTGGCTGTGTCTGCGGGTGGGACAGTGGGGTGTGGGCTCTGGCATCCCTGGGCTGTGATCCTGGGATTCCAGCTGGGACCAGTTGCTGGTGGGTGAGCCGGATCTAATTGGGACTTTAGTGGGGAGACTGGTGGGGACTGGGGGTGCAGAGTGGGATTCCCTTGGGGTCCTCGGGGGCACCGCGGGTGCCTAGCTGGGGTTCCAGGGTGATCCTAGGGAAGGCTGGGGGTCCTTTGGGTATCCCCGGAGAGATCAACGGGCATAACAAACCAGACGTGAGGAGGTGGGCTGGGTGGCAGGGCAGCTCGGGAACACCGTGCGGTGTCGTTGTCGCCTCGGGGTCACTTTGTGCCGGCGGTGTCCCCGGGAGGGCTGAGCCTGCTCCTGGTCCTCCCGCCCGCCAGGGGGCGCTCGCAGAACGGGCCTGGCCGCAGCTGGCGCAGCGCTGCCGTCACCAGCGCGACTGCCCTGATGGCGGGCGAGCGGCGGCGGCGCGGCGGGGATGGACCCCGGGAACGGCCCCGGGAGCGGCTGCGGGACCGGGACCCGAAACTGCGGCAACAGCAAAAACCGCAGCGAGGCTCCGGGCGGGGCCGGACGGCGCTGGCGCTCACAGCGGCGGCGGCAGCGCTGGCGCTGTGTCTGGCGGCGGCGGCTGCCGGGTGGAAGCGGTGGAGCGAAGCCTCCCGCCTGGTCACCCCGCACCCCGCGCCCCCCGCCGTCCCCCCCGGTTCTACCGGGCCTCTCGCGTCGCCCACCTATTTCTGGGGCACCTACCGGCCTCACGTTTACTTCGGGATGAAGACGCGGAGCCCGCGCGCTGTGGTGACCGGTGAGGGGCGCGGGGGGCTCTGCCCCGGCCCGGGGCTCGCCCGGTCCCGCTCGCACCCCGAGGCCGCCCCTGACACCTCCCCGCCCCTCCAGGACTGATGTGGCTCCAACACGGCGGCAACCTGCGGCACACGAGCGAGCAGAACGACGGCGTGTTGCGATACGGGTGGCTGATGCACGACGGGGAGAATTTCGGAGTGCAGGAGATCCGCGATGAGGGGCTGCTGCTGAGAACCGAGTTCGTGAAGCAGCCGGGGGGAGACCACGGCGGCGACTGGAGCTGGCGGGTCACGGCAAAGATGGAGGTGAGGGGGTAAAAGTGGGAGAGGGGTTGTGCTGCCGGGGAGCTTTTGTCATCCTCCTCTTCCTCCTCCCCAGGGCAAGGGCCCGGCCCCTCTCCTGTCCCTCTTCTTCTACGTGGCCACAGACGGGCAGGGGACGCTGCGGCCGGTGCTGGAGAACGGGACACGGCTGGCGGCTGTGGCAGGGATGGCGGAGGAGCTCGGGGACTTCACCCTCACCTTCCTGCCGCCCACTGGGGAGGGCGGGGAAGGGCCCAAGTACGCCAGGTGAGTGTCTGGGCTGTGTCCCCTCCATCTGCTCCCATGTCCCCACCGTGTCCCCCATCCCTGACTCTCCTGTCCCCCCAGCTACAACTTCCTGGCCGCGGGGGTGCCGGGGCTGCACCGCCTCACCGACCTGGTCCGGCACAGCCTCCGCGAGAGCTCCGTGTTCTCCCCGCCGGGCCGGCCCCGCCGCCGCTTTTTCGGGGTGTCCAGCACCGGGGGGCTGCCCGGGGAGCCCCCGCGGGGGCAGCTGCTGCTGCACCAGGTGACGCTGGAGCCGCCGGCGGTGCTGGAGGTGACGCTGGAGTCGGGCAGCGCGGCGGGGGCGCGGCAGGGCCGGCTGGCGGGGCCGGCGCTGAGCGCGGCGCTGGCCCGGCACGCGGCCGCCTTCGAGCGACGCTTCGAGGACACTTTTGGGCTGGGGACACGCGGGGTGTCCCTCCCGCAGCGCCGCTTCGCCCAGGCCGCGCTCAGCGAGATGCTGGGCGGCATCGGCTTCTTCCACGGCCGCTCGCTGCTGCGCTCGGAGCACCGCGAGGAGCCGCTGCCCGGCATGGAGTCCGTGCTGTTCACGGCCGTGCCCTCGCGCTCCTGCTTCCCGCGGGGCTTCCTGTGGGACGAGGGCTTCCACCTGCTGCTGCTGGCCCGCTGGGACCCCGCGCTGGCCCGCGACATCCTGGCCCACTGGCTCGACCTGCTCAACGCCGACGGCTGGATCCCGCGGGAGCAGATCCTAGGGGAGGAGGCGCGCTCCCGCGTGCCCCCCGAGTTCGTGCTGCAGCACAGCGAGACGGCGAACCCCCCGACGCTGCTGCTGGCGCTGGAGCGGCTGCTGCCCGACGCGCCCCTGCCCTACCTGCGCCGCCTCTTCCCGCGCCTCCGCTCCTGGTTCGAGTGGCTCAACCGCACGCAGGCCGGCCCCGAGCCCTTCACCTTCCGCTGGCGCGGCCGCGACCCCGACCCCGAGCGCTTCCTGAACCCCAAGACTCTGTCGTCGGGGCTGGACGATTACCCCCGCGCCTCGCACCCGTCCGCCCAGGAGCGGCACCTGGACCTGCGCTGCTGGATGGCGCTGGGCGCCCGCGTGCTGGCGGCGCTGGCCGAGCGCCTGGGCGAGCCCCGCGCGCCCTATCGCGACATGGCCGCCGCCCTCAGCGACAACGCCCTGCTGGAGCGGCTGCACTGGGCACCCGAGCTGGGCGCCTTCGCCGACTTCGGCAACCACAGCTCGGCCGTGGCTCTGCGCTGGCACCGCCCGGCCCCGGTGCCCGGCCGGCCCCCGGCGGCCCCGCAGCTGCGGCGGGAGGTGCGGGAGGCGCCGCGGCTGCAATTCGTGGCGGCTTTGGGCTACGTCAGCCTGTTCCCGCTGCTGCTGCAGCTGCTGCGGGCGGACTCGCCGCGGCTGCCGGCGCTGCTGGGCTCCATGAGCAGCGAGCAGCAGCTGTGGACGCCGTTCGGGCTGCGCTCGCTGGCCCGCGACAGCCCCTTGTACCTGCGGCGCAACACCGAGCACGACCCCCCCTACTGGCGCGGCTCGGTCTGGGTCAACATTAACTTCCTGGCGCTGCGGGCGCTGCACGGGTACGCGCGGGCCGAGGGGCCGCACCGGGAGCGAGCGGCAAAGCTCTACCGGGAGCTGCGGCAAAACCTCGTGGCCAACGTGTTCCGGCAGTACGAGGCCACCGGGTTCCTGTGGGAGCACTACCGGGACAGCGATGGCACCGGGCAGGGGTGTCACCCCTTCGCCGGCTGGTCGGCGCTCGTGGTGCTGGCCATGGCTGAGGACTATTGATGTGGGGGGTTCCTGTGCCCCCTGCCTGCCTGGAGTGCTCAGGGCCAGGGGAGGTGTTGGGGGGCAGTGCCAGAGCCCCCCTGCCTCCCCTGCAATAAACCTCCATGACTGTGGCCTCTCGCCACCTGTGTCAGGGTGTCACAGTGTCACCTTTGCTGGCCCTCGTGCCGTGGGGGGATGTTCTGCCCCTTCCTGTGGAGTCAGGGGTCACCACTCAGCCCAGCGCACCCACCACAAATGTCAGTGGTACTTCACATCTCTTTAATGGTGAGAGAACGCGCCGGGACCTCCCACCCACCCCCGTGGGGCGATGGGGCCCCCCCGGGCAGCAGCACCGGGATCACAGGGGAGGCCCCAGGAGCAGTTTGGAGGGGAGGGGGCTCCAGCAGGACCCCACCACACTGCAAGGTGGGCGTCACTCGGGGCGAGGGCCCCCAGGGATGAGTCCAGACCCCACTCGGGGGTCCTGTGGGGAGGCTCAGACGGGCAGCACAGGTGAGCCGGGCCCCCCACCACCCCCTGCTCCCCCACAGCCCTCAGGCTCACCCTCCTCCTCCTCCACACCCCGGCCCACCTCGATGCCCGAATCCCCTGTGAGCCGCCGGTGCCGCCCGGGGCATCCCCCCAGCACAGCTCTGCCCGCGCCACCCTCACCCCCCTCGGTGTTGGAGCAGCGGTGTCCCTCGGCCTCACACAAATCCGGGGGCGCTTGTTTGGGGGGGCCCCCGCGGGCCGGCAGCTCCTCGGGCAGGGGCAGGTCCCAGCTGGCACCGGTGCCGGTGCTGCTGGAGCCGTAATCACGGCCGGTACTGCCACCCCCCGTGCCCGGGCACGGCTCCGGGTCAGTCTCGTCGGTGCCCGGCGCCGAGAGCGAGGAGCTGCTGGGGGAGGAGGCGCAGGAGCAGCCGCAGGAGCAGGAGCTGCAGCCCCCGGAGGAGCCCGGCGACAGCGAGGGGCTCCCGGGGCTGTAGGGCGGCGGCGGCGTCCCGGGGCGCTGCGCCACCTCCTCGTACGCCGGCAGCTTGAAGGAGGCCAGCAGCCCTGGGGACGGGAGAGGCGGGGTCAGGGGACACCGGGGGGACACCGGGAAACGGCCCCGAGGGGATGGAGATGGAGGGCACAGGGCTGTACATGGGGACCCAGGATAATGGCGGGTGGCACAGGGGGTCCTGACTCACTGAGATCCCCCGTGAAGATGTGGGGTATGAGGGGCTGGGGGTCCCGATCTACTGAGGTCTCCACCCGCCGTGGGTTTGGGGGGTTCAGGGTAAATCGAGCAGCCGGTCACTCACGGAGGTCCCCCGAGGAGGGCGGGTAGTGGCAGGCACCGTGGTAGGCGATGAGGTTGATCTCACGCTGCCGCTGCTGCTGCTGCAGGCGCAGCTTGGCCCGCCGGTGCCGGAAGGCGCAGCAGCAGCTCAGCAGGATCAGGATGGTCCAGAGCAGCCAGAACCCTGCGGGAACGGGGCGGCGGAGCCGGTTCACTCCGAACCCCCGTGCCCACCGAACCCCCGGACCCCCCGTTCCACACGGGGGATCCCCCAGAACCTCCCAGAGCCCTCAGTCCCGCCCAGCTCCTCCGGAGCCCCCAGCCCCGACACAGCCCCTGAGCTCCCCGGAGTCCCGGCTCCTCCCCGAGCCCTCAGCCCGCCCGGAGCCCCCGTTGTTCCCCTCGGTTCTCCCGGGATCCCCCCGCACTCACACCACAGCTCGTAGTAGTAGGTGCAGCAGCCGCTCTCCCCGCAGCAGTGCCCGGTCTCGCACACGTAGGGCCGGTTGTTCACCCCCGGGCAGAACTCCCGGGCCTGCGGGCACGGCCGCACCGTCACCGCAGCCCCGCGCGCGGCCCCCCCAGCCCCGGCCCGCCCGGTACCTGCGGGTGCTGCCGGCCCAGCAGCGCGGCCCAGGCCCCCTCGGCGCTCCCGGGCCGCTCCATGGCGCCGCCGCCTAAAGCCCGCCGCGGCCCCGCGCCCGCCCGGCCGCGGCCCCCGCCGCCCGCAGCAGCCGCCGCCGCCCCGTGGCCGCTGCCGCCGCCATCGCGGCCCCCGCGGCCGCCGCCGCCCGGGCCGGGGCCGTCGCCGCCGCCATCACGCCCGGCCCGAAATCCCGCCCCCGCGGCCACCGTCGGCCAATCAGCGGACGCTCCGCAGCCGGCAGCCAATCGGCGACTCCACCGCCGCCCGGCTGCAGCCAATCGCTCGCCGTCTGCCTGAGTCTCACACCCAACAACAGAGACAAAGAAGCCGAGCCCCGCCCCCTCCATGATTGGCGGCTATATGGACCAACCGGAGACAGAGCACCGCCCCCAGACTCTGACTGACAGCGGCGCTCGCCAATGGCGGCCCAGTCCTAAGCTCGGCGGAGGGCGCGGCCTCCCGGCCCGCCTCGAGGCGGGCATTCGGCACAGCGCAACCAATTGGCGAGCAAACCGCCCTTCGTCAGTCTGATTGGCAAAGCGTCCGACCAATCAGCGTCGCCGCTCTCCGCCGGGCAGGGCCACAACCAAGGGGCGCTGCCGGAGAGCGCCTCGCCTACTCGGGACGGACCATAACGCACCGCGGGGGGGAAGGAGTTGGGCTATTCCATAGCTGGGGGAGGACGGGTCTGTACCACAGCGCTCCCGGGGGGTGTAAGACTGTACCACAGCGCTCCCGGGGGGTGTAAGACTGAACCACAGCGCTCCTGGGGGTGTCGGACTGTACCACAGCATTCCCGGGGGGTCGGGCTGCTTCCCCATCCCAGCAGACCCACACACGACTCCTTCAACAACAGCTTTTAATCAGCTCCGCCACCTCAGGACCACCCTCTGTCCTTGCCGGGGTCCCCAACCCTCCGTGTCCACGGTGGAGAGCCCGAAGCCCTCTGGAGCTCCACATCCCAGCTTCCACCTCCGTTTGGAGGAGCTCCAGGTGTCCATGAGGAACTGCAGCTCTCCGGGTGGCCTGGCCAGAGCCTCTGTATCCATGATGGACATTCTGAATCTCCTTGTTCTGGCCCCACGTGGAAGGTCTGGAGCTCCCCACAGCGCAGACCCACAGGTTCCTCTTCCAGCCCTCTGTGTCCGTGTGGACAATGCAGGAACTCCATATGGCCGGGTGCTCTGGCCCTTGTATCCACGGCAAAGCTTCCACAGCCGCGGAGAAGATCCACAGGCCCCCAGAGAGGATCCATAGACCCCCAAAGAGGTTCTGTACTCCCCGCAGAGGGTCTGTAGAGCCCACAGATGCTTCATAGCCCTCCAGGGAGCGTCCATAGTCCCCTGGTGAGGGTCTGTAGCCCCCCCAGAGTGGATGCATAGCCCCTGGTGAGGGTTGGTAACCCCACAGAGGATCTACAGCCCCCTCAGAGAGGATCCATAGCCCTCACAGAGTGTCTGTAGCCCCTTGGTGAGGTCCTGTAGCCCCCTCAGAGGTCCCGTAGCCCACCACAGATGGCCTGTGGCCCCTGCAGAGGGCCCAGAGCTCTCCTCAGAGTGTCCGTAGCCCCCCACAGAGGTTCCATAGCCCGCCACAGAGGATCTGTAGCTCCCTGGTGAGGGTCTGGACCCCCCACAGAGGATCCATAGCCCTTCAGAGAGGATCCACAGCCCCCTCAGAGGATCCACAGCCCCTGGATGAGGTCCTGTAGCCCGTAGTGAGGGTCTGTAGCCCCCCAGGGAGGATCTGTAGCCCCTACAGAGGTCCCCTATCCCCCTGGTGAGGGTCTGTAGGCCCTGGTGAGGACCCATAGCTCCCCTCAGAGGATCTGTAGCCCACCAGAGAAGGCCTGTGGCTCGTCTCAGAGGTTCCACACCCCCCAAGAGGATCTGTAGCCCCCTGGAGAGTGTCCGTAGCCCCCTAGTAAGAGTCTGTAGCTGTCCTTAGAGGGTCCATAGCCCCCCAGAGAAGACCCATAGCTCCCCTCAGAGTGTCTGTAGGCCCCCTCAGAGGATCCATAACCCCCTGGAGAGTGTCTGTAGCCCCTGGTGAGGACCCGTAGCTCCCCAGCGAGGAGAAGGCCTGTGGCTCGTCTCAGAGGTTCCACAGCCCCCAAGAGGATCTGTAGCCCCCGGACAGTGTCCGTAGCCCCCTAGTAAGAGTCTGTAGCTGTCCTTAGAGGATCCATTGGCCCCCAGAGAAGACCTATAGCTCCCCTCAGAGGATCCATAACCCCTTGGAGAGTGTCTGTAGCCCCTGGTGAGGACCCAGAGCTCCCCAGCGAGGACCCATAGCTCCCCTCAGAGGATCTGTAGCCCACCAGAGAAGGCCTGTGGCTCATCTCAGAGGTTCCACAGCCCCCAAGAGGATCTGTAGCCCCCTGGAGAGTGTCTGTAGCCCCCGAGTAAGAGCTCACCTCAGAGGGCACATAGCCCCCCAGAGAAGACTCATAGCTCCCCTCAGAGTGTCTGTAGGCCCCCTCAGAGGATCCATAACCCCCTGGAGAGTGTCTGCAGCCCCTGGTGAGGACCCAGAGCTCCCCAGCGAGGATCCATAGCCCCCTGGAGAGTGTCTGTAGCCCCTGGTGAGGGTCTGGAGCGCCCCTCAGAGGATCCACAACCCCCTGGAGAGTGTCTGCAGCACCTGGTGAGGACCCATAGCTCCCCAGCGAGGATCCATAGCCCCCTGCAGAGGATCTGTAGCCCCCACAGAGGGCTCGTAGCCCCTTGGTGAGGTCCTGTACCCCCCCCAGAGAGGTCCCGTAGCCCCTGGAGAGTTCCCGTAGCCCCTCCCCGCTCTCAGCCCGCACTCTGCAGCAGCTGCAGGTTGCGCCGGTAGCAGCCCAGGCTGCAGAGGGGCCGCCCGGTTTGGGCGCAGCTGTAGCGCTTGGCGTTGCCGCAGCCGGGCACGGCGCAGGGCTGGGCGGGCGGCGCGGGCGGCGCGGCGGCGGCCGCGGGCGCCGGGAAGCCGGCGGGGAAGGAGACGGTGACGCCGTCGGCGGCGCTGCGGTAATGAACCACGGGGCACGGGGCGGGGCGGGCGCGGCGCTCGCGCAGGGCCCGCACCTTGGCCTTGTGCGTGCGCGTCAGGCGCTCGATGGTCTGGTTCTTGCTCTCCTCGGCCTTGCGGGCCGCCTGCAGCCGCCGGCGCCGCGCCCGCTCCTCGCGCTTCTCCCGCATCTCCTCCGTCACCTCCTTGGCCTTGGCGCCCATGGGCAGCTGCAGCAGGGGCTGGCTCTGCTGCTTGTGCAGCAACGCGCGCTGTGGGGTGAGGAGGGGGTGAGGAGGGGGTGAGGAGGGGGGTCTGGGAGGTAGCCCCAGCTCCAGCTCTGCCCCACAGCGGTTCTGGGCTTCCTGCAGCCCTTCCAGATCCCCTCAGTCGTGGCCCGTTGGGTTATGAGGCTCCCCAGACCCCCCTCAGCTCAGTTCCCCTCTGGGTCTGAAGCTCCCTGAGCCCCCCCAGTCCCACCATCCCTGCCCTGCAGCCCTTCCACACCCCTCAGTCATACACCAGAGGCTATGAGGCCCCCCCCAGTCCCCTTCCTCCTGGGTCTGGAGCTCCCTGAGCACCCCCAGCCCCTCTCCAGGCCTCCCCAGTCATGCCTCAGGGGTTATAAGGCTCCTCAGTCCCCCCTCAGCCCAGCTCCCCTCTGAGTCTGAAGCTCCCTGAGCACCCCCAGCCCCGCCCTCCATCTCTTCCACATCCCCTCAGTCGCTCCCCAAGGGTTCCAGCTCAGTCCCAGTGCAGTTCTGGGCTTCCTGCAGCACTCTCAGCCTCCCCCAGCCCTCTCCTGCAGACCTTCCAGGCCCCCTCAGTCATGCCTCAGGAGTTATGAGGTTCCCCTGTGCCCTGTCAGCCCAGCTTTGTCCTGGGTCTGGAGCTACCTGAGCACCACCAGTCCACCCAGCCCTGTCTTGCAGCCCTTCCACATCCCCTCAAGGGTTCCAGCTCAGCCCCAGAGCAGTTCTGGGCTTCCTGCAGCACCCCCAGCCACCCCAGCCCTGCCCTGCAGCCCTTCCAGATCCTTCCAGTCATGCCCCAGGGGTTAGGAGGCTCCCCAATCCCTCCTCAGCCCAGCTTCTTCCTGGGTCTGGAGCTCCCTGAGCACCCTCAGTCCCCCAGTCCTGCCCTCCAGTCCCCCCCAATCATGCCCCAGGGGTTTTGAGGCTCCTCAGTCCCCCCCATCAGCCCAGTTCCCCTCAGGGTCTGGAGTTCCCTGAGCACCCCCAGCCCCTCCCCAGCCCTACCCTGCATCCCTTCCACATCCCCTCAGTCATGCCACAGAGGTTATGAGGGTCCCCAGTCCCCCTCAGCCCAGTTCCCTTTGGGGTCTGGAGCTCCCTGAGCACCCCCAGGCCCTACCAAGATCCCCCCAGTCCTGCCCCAAGGGTTATGAGGGTCCCCAGTCCCCCTCAGCCCAGCTCCCCTTGGGGTCTGGAGCTCCCTGAGCACCCCCAGCCCCACCCTGCATCCCTTCCAGGACCCCCAGTCATGCCCCAGGGGTTATGAGGGTCCCCAGTCCCCCTCAGCCAAGCTCCCCTCAGATCTGGAGCTGCCTGAGCCCCCCCCAGCCCCTCTCCAGCCCCCCCAGACCTGCCGGGCCGTCAGGAGGGACTCGTCCACCTCCCTCTTGATGTCCCCGTTGTCATCCAGCTCCCCCCTCTCCAGGGCCGCCAGCCAGCGCCGCTCCTCCTCCTCCTCTTCCTCCTCCTCTTCCTCTTCCTCCTCCTCGCCCTCCTCACGGGCAGGGAAGCAGCTCTCGGGGTCCAGCTCGGGCAGCGGGGAGGGGGCCAGGTTGCTGTCTTCATCTGAGGGGAACAGCCACAAAGTGGGGGTCACAGTGCCCTGGGGGGGTCCAGAGCATCCCCTGCCCACCCAGCCCTCACTGTGAGCCCCCCAGAGCTCCCCCTGCCCACCCAGCCCTCACTGTGAGCCCCCAGATCCCACCCAGCCCTCACTGTGAGCCCCCCCAGAACCCACTGCGAGCACCCACAGCCCACCCAGCCCTCACTCTGAGCCCCCCATTTTCCCCCCTCCCGACCCAGCCCTCACTGTGAGCCCCCAGAGTCCACCCAGCCTCACTGCGAGCCCCCCCAGAACACCCCCTGCCCACCCAGCCCTCACTCAGAGCCCCCCATTTTCACCCAGAGCTCCCCCATTTCCCCTCACCCCTCACTCTGAGCCCCCCATTTCCCCCCACGCCCACCCAGCCTTCACTCTGAGCCCCCCATCTCCCCCGAGGGCTCCCCCTGCTCACCCAGCCCTCACCCTGAGCCCCCCCAGACCATCCCCAGCCCACCCAGACCTCACTCCAAGCCCCCCAGAGCTCCCCCTGCCCACCCAGCCCTCACTCCGAGCCCCCAGAGCCCATCCAGCTGTCACCCTGAGCCCCCCATTTCCCTCCCTGCCCACCCAGACCTCACTCTGACCCCCCTATTTCCCCTCAGCCCTCACTCTGAGCCCCCCCATTTTCCCCTCAGCCCTCACTCTGAGCCCCCCAGCCCACCCACTCTTCACTCTGAGCCCTCCATTTCCCCCCCACGTCCCCCCTGCCCTCACTGCGACCCCCCCCATGTGCCCCCGGTGCTCACCCAGCCATGCCCGGTACTGCTCGATGGGCACGCTGGGCTCCTCCTCATCCCCCGCCAGCAGCGGGGACGGCGAGTGCGTCCCTTCGGGGACCACCGTGAACGTGGGGACACTGCGGGGGAGCAGAGAGGAGTTTGGGGGGGACACACGGGACAGGCCCGGCCCTTCCTCCCCTCATCCTCCTCCTCCTCCTCGCCCATTTTGGTGCCCAGGCTGTGCCCCCTGCTCCCCCCTCACCTCTTGGTGCCCAGGATTTGCCCTCCCAGCTTAATCCGGAGCCGCAGCCGTGGCTGCCGAGGCGGTTCGGGCCCCGGGGCCGGCCCGGCCTCGTGGTGGTGCCGTTTCTTGTGCTTTTTCTTGTGCTTCTTGTGCTTCTTCTTGTGGCCGCCATGGCCGCCCGCCTCGGCCTCCTGCCCTGTGAGGAGGAACGCGGGCTCAGCGAGGGCTCCTCGCGGGCTCTGCCGCACCGGGGAGCGATCCCGCAACACCCCCGGGCCCTGCCCGGCCCCGCGGCCTCTCACCGTGCCCGCCGGCCTCCATCGCTCCCTGCCGCCAGGCCCTGCGCATCCGCCCGCGGGGGACCCAATTCGGGACGGACCCACTTCCGGTCAAAACTCACTTCCGCCCGGCTTGGCTGCCGCTCGTTATGAGGGGCTGGTGACGCTGCCGCCGCCATCTTTGAAATGGGCACGTTGTGTGCTGTCCGGGGGGAAACCGGTGCCAGGGGTGCTTTTGGGCCGGCCGCGGCAGGTGTGTGAGCTCAGGTGAGGTCAGGGCAGGGTGAGGAGATTTGGCTTCATCAATCCATAGAAATACCCCCAAAAACCACCCAAAACCTCTCAAATACCCACACAAATATCCCAAATACCCACGTAAACCCCTCAGATACTCACCCAAATATCCACACAAAACTCTAAAATACCTACCCAAATACCCACACAAACCCCTCAGATACTCGCCTAAATATCTCAAATATCTACACAAACCCACCAAATACTCACCTAAATATCTCAAATATCCACAAAAAACTCTCAAATACCCACCCAAATATCCACATAAACCCCTCAGATACTCATCCAAATATCTCATATAATCACGTAAAACCCTCAAAGTCTCACCCAAATATCCATATAAACCCCTCAAATACTCACACAAATATTCACAAAAATCTCTCATCTGAGAGTGGATCCCATCCATCCACACAAAATCCCAAAAAATCCCTCCCCGGGATGCCAGGATGGTGCGGAGGAGTTTTGATTTCATCAATCCACACAAATATCCCAAATATCCACACAAAACTCTCAAATACCCACACAAATATCCACATAAACCCCTCAAATGCTCACCCAACACCACAAATATCCACAAAAAACTCTTAAATACCCCCAAATATCTAAGATATCCACACAAACCCCTCAAATACCCACCCAAATATCTCAAATATCCACAAAAACCCTCAAATACTCGCCCAAATATCCACACAAACCCCTCAGATACCTATCCAAATATCTCAAATATCCACACAAATTCCTTAAATTCTCACCCAAATATCCACATAAACCCCTCAAATACCCACCCAAATAGCCCAAATACCCACCAAAAACTCTTCAATACCCCCAAATATCTCAAATATTCTCACAAACTCCTCAAATTCTCACCCAAATATCCACTCAAACCCCTCAGATACCCACCCAAAAATCTCAAATATCCACACAAACCCCTCAAATACCCCCCAAAATCTCATATAATCACATAAACCCCTCAAGTTCTCGCCCAAATATCCCAAATATCCACATAAACCCCTCAAATATCCACCCAAATGTCTCAAATATCCACAAAAAAACCTCTTAAATACCCCCAAATATCTCAAATATTCGCACAAACTCCTCAAATTCTCACCCAAATATCCACATAAACCCCTCAAATACCCACCCAAATATCCCAAATATCCACAAAAAACTCCTAAACGCCCCCAAATATCTCAAATATTCGCACAAACTCCTCAAATTCTCGCCCAAATATCCCAAATATCCCCACAAAACTCTCAAATACCCACCCAAATATCCCAAATATCCACACGAACTCCTCAAATACCCACCCAAATACCCCAAATATCCACAAAAAAAACCTCCTAAACACCCCCAAATATCTCAAATATTCACACAAACCCCTCAGATATTCACCCCAAAATCCCAAATATCCGCAAAAATCTCTCAAATACCCCCCAAAACCTCAAATATTGACATAAACCCCTCAGATACCCACCCAAATATCCCAAATATCCACAATATTTTCTGTGGGATTTTGAGATTCCCTGTGGGATTTTGGAATTCCCTGCAGGATTTTGGGGAGTTTTGGCGGGATTTTGGGATTCTGTGAGGGATTTGGGGATTCCCTGCAGGATTTTGGGATTCTCTGAGGGATTTGGGGATTCCCTGCTGGATTTTGGGATTCTCTGAGGGATTTGGGGATTCCCTGCAGGATTTTGAGATTCCCTGTGGGATTTTGGAATTCCCTGCAGGATTTGGGGAGTTTTGGCGGGATTTTGGGATTCTCTGAGGGATTTGGGGATTCCCTGCAGGATTTTGGGATTCTCTGAGGGATTTGGGGATTCCCTGCTGGATTTTGGGGTTCCCTGTGGGATTTGGGGATTTTCTCTGAGGGATTTTGGGATTCGCTGTGGGTATTTGGGATTTCCTGAGGGATTTTGGGGTTCCCTGCAGGATTTTGGGGTTCCCTGCAGGATTTTGGGAGTTTTGGCGGGATTTTGGGATTCTCTGAGGGATTAGGGGATTCTCTGCTGGATTTTGGCGTTCCCTGCAGGATTTTGGGGTTCCCTGCTGGATTTTGGGGTTCCCTTCAGGATTTTGGGATTCTCTGAGGGATTTTGGGGTTCCCTGCGGGATTTTGGTGTTTTCTGCTGGATTTTGGGGTTCCGTGCAGGATTTTGGGATTCTCTGTGGGATTTTGGGATTTTCTCTGGGATTTTGGGATTCGCTGTGGGTATTTGGGATTTCTGAGGGAGTTTGGGGTTCCCTGCTGGATTTTGGGATTTCCTGGGGGATTTGGGGGATTCCCTGCAGGATTTTGGGGTTCCCTGTGGAATTTTGGGGATTCCCTGCAGGATTTTGGGGATTCCCTGGGGGATTTTGGGATTCCCTGCAGGCACACGCGTGGCGCAGCGATGTCACCCGGGCACAGATGTCACCCATTGTCCCCCCCCGTGTGTCCCGGGGCCATTGTCCCGCCCGTGCCAGGAGCCGCCGGCACCGATCACCGCCTGCTGGCCCCCCCCCCCCGCGCCATCCCGGGGCTGAACGGGACCGGGAGGAGCCACCCCGGCATCTGCACCGGGTCCCTCCCGGTGTCACCCACCGGGCACCGGAAAGCTCCGGGACCCCCAGAACCCCGGGATTGCCGCGGTGTCGGGAACCCCGGGAAAGCTCCGGGCACCGGGAAGGCTCCACAGCACCGGGAGCATCGGGCATGTACCGGAGGGACGAATGGAGCCGCGCCGCGGTGGCGGAGGGGTCAGCGCTGGACATGGAGCAGCGCCGGGGCTGCTGCTGCCCACCGGCACCGGCCCCGCAGGTACGGGAGCAGCGGGGGCACCGGGAGCAGCGGGAGCACTGAGAGCCCCGGGAGCACCGGGAGCCCCGGGAGCCCCGGGAGCAGCGGGAGCAGCCCGGGCACGAGGCCACGGGGGCGGTCCCGGCCCCTCCCTGCCCCCCCGGGCCCCCTCCGGCCGGTCCGGTCCCGCTGCCCCGGCCCAGCCGGGAATTCCGGTGGGATCCGGTACAACGGGAATCGCCCGCGCCCCCGGCACCCGGCGGGGAGGGGGGAACTGGGAGGAACGGGAGGAACGGGAGGAACGGGAGGATCGGGGCGTCCCGCACGTGGCGGTGCCGGTGCCGGGCCCGGGGCTCACCGGGACATTTGGGGGGGTCCCGGTGGGTCTGGGGGGTCCCGGTTCATCCGGTACAGCCACACTCGGGGGTCCCGGTGGATTTTGAGGAGGGGTCGGCGCATCCTGGGGTGGATCCGGTGCATTTTGAGGGCTCCTGGTGCACTTCGGGGGGTCCCGGTGCGTACCGGGGGGGGGGGGGGGTCCCCGCCTTTCATCGCCCTTCAGCGCCGGTCCGGGTTCACTTTGGGGCTCCCGGTTCGTTCGGGGGTGTCTGGGCACACTCTGAGGGGTCTCGGTGCACTTGGGGACCGTCCCGGTGCATTCGGGGACATCCCGGTGCTCTTTGGGGAGCTCCTGGTGCATCCCGAGGAGTCTCGGTTCACTCGGTACCCGTGGAGGGGGTCCCAATCCCCCGGTACCGGCTCTGCACAGGGGCTCCGGTTCGCTCGGTTCGGTCCCAGCCCCCGGTACCGGCTCCTCACAGGGCTCCGGTTCGCTCCGTTGGGTCTCGGTGCTCTCGGTACCGGCTCCGTGTGGGGGCTCCGGTTCTCTCGGGTCGGTCTCAGTCCCCCGGTACCGGCTCCTCACAGGGCTCCGGTTCTCTCGGGTCGGTCTCGGTGCCCCGGTACCGGCTCCTCTCGGGGGCTCCGTTTCTCTCCGTTCGGTCCCGGTGCCCCGGGGGTGTCTCCGTCCCCCCGCACCGCGGATTTCCCCCAGCAGGGGGCGCCCCCCGCCCGTTCCCGGTGTCCCGGCGCCCCGCGGGGGGGGGCGGGGGGGGACACGGAGGCGGCTCCTGGGAGAAGGGAGGGAGCGGGCGGGGGGACCCGGGCACGGGGGACACGGGGCGGGCCGTGGGGCGGGGGCGGCCGCCGCTTCCTGTGCGCGATCGCGGCGGAGCGGGAGCGGCCGGAGGTACCGGGAACGGGGGGTGGGGGCACAGGGAGTCCCGGTGTCCGTCCCTACCGGGGCTCCGTTCCGCGCCTCCCCCGCACGGGGCCCCGTCCGCTCTTCCCACGCCTCCCCCCACCCCCCCCCTCCTCCTCCGGTGCCGTTCCCGGTTCTCCGTTCGGCACCCCCGGGTACGGGGTCCCCCCCTCCCCGCACCCCTTTTCCCGTTCCCGGCACCCCCAAACTCTGCACCCTCGTTCCGCCCTCGCACCGCGAACCTTGCACCCCGTCCCGTGCCTGCACCCCAAACCCCGCACCCCAAACCCTGCACCCCGTCCTGTGCCTGCACCCCAAACCCCGCACCCCAAACCCTGCACCCCAAACCCTGCACCCCAAACCCTGCACCCCGTCCTGTGCCTGCACCCCAAACCCCGCACCCCAAACCCTGCACCTCAAATCCCGCACCCCAATCCCTGCACCCCGTCCTGTGCCTGCACCCCAAACCCCGCACCCCAAACCCCGCACCCCAAACCCTGCACCCCAAACCCTGCACCCAGTCTTGTGCCTGCACCCTAAACCCCGCACCCCAAACCCTGCACCCCGTCCTGTGCCTGCACCCCAAACCCCGCACCCCAAACCCCGCACCCCAAACCCTGCACCCCAAACCCCGCACCCCAAACCCCGCACCCCATCTTGTCCCCAGAACCCCAAACCCTGCACCCCGTTCTGTGCCCACACCCTTTGTCCTGTTCCCACTCCCCTGCACCCCAAACCTGCACCCCAAACCCTGCACCCCATCTTGTCCCCAGCACCCCAAACCCTGGAACCGCTTCCCCCGCACCCCCTCCCCGCCCCCCAGCTGGTTTCCCCTCCCCCGCCCCCCTCATCCCCTCGCTGCACCCCAAATCCTGCACCCCATCCCTACACCCCATCTATTCCCCTGCACCCTCTCCTGCGCCCCAAAATCCCTGCCCTGCCCCCAAAACCCTGCCCCCCTTTTCCCATCCCCACACTCCATCTTGTCTCCTTCGTCCCATTTTCTCCACGTCTTTTCTTGTGCCCTGCACCCCAAATCTTGCGCCCCAAACCCTGCACCCCAAATCCTGCACCCCAATCCCTGCATTCCCTCCCTGCCCCTGATCCCCAGTCCCTGCACCCCAAACCCTGCACCCCAATCCCTTAATCCCCTCCCTGCACCCCAAACCCTGCCCCATCACATTCTCAAAACCCTGCACCCCAAACCCTGCACTCCAATCCCTGCACCCCAAACTCTACACCCCAAATCCTGCATTTCCTCCCTGCACCCCAAACCCTGCCCCATCACATCCCCAAACCCTACACCCCATTTCTGCACCCCAAACCCTACAACCCATTCCTGCACCCCAAAGCCTGCACCCCAAACCCTACAGCCCATTCCTGCACCCCACTCCTGCACCCTAAACCCTGCACTCCATTCCTGCACCCCATCCCTGCACCCCAAACCCTGCACCTCATTCCTGCACCCCACTCCTGCACCCCAAACCCTGAACTCCATTCCTGCACCCCATCCCTGCACCCCAAACCCTGCACTCCATTCCTGCACCCCAAACCCTGTACCTCATTCCTGCACCCCAAACCCTGCACCCCAAACCCTGCACCCCATTCCTGCACCCCAAACCCTACAACCCATTCCTGCACCCCAAACCCTGCACCCCGCTCCTGCACCCCAAACCCTGCACCCCAAACTCTACAACCTATTCCTGCACCCCACTCCTGCACCCCAAACCCTACAACCCATTCCTGCACCCCAAAGCCTGAACCCCAAACCCTACAACGCATTCCTGCACCCCAAAGCCTGCCCCTCATTCCTGCACCCCACTCCTGCACCCCAAACCCTGTACCTCATTCCTGCACCCCAAACCCTACAACCTATTCCTGCACCCCACTCCTGCACCTCAAACCCTACAACTCATTCCTGCACCCCATTCCTGCAGCCCACTCCTGCACCCCAAACCCTGTACCTCATTCCTGCACCCCAAACCCTGCGCCCCAAACCCTGCACTCCATTCCTGCACCCCAAACCCTGCACTCCATTCCTGCACCCCACTCCTGCACCTCAAACCCTACAACCCATTCCTGCACCCCAAACCCTGCACCCCAAACCCTGCACTCCATTCCTGCACCCCACTCCTGCACCCCAAACCCTGTACCTCATTCCTGCACCTCAAACCCTGCACCCCAAACCCTGCACCCCATTCCTGCACCCCACTTCTGCACCCCAAACCCTACAACCCATTCCTGCACTCCATTCCTGCACCCCAAACCCTACAACCCATTCCTGCACCCCACTCCTGCACCCCAAACGCTGCACTCCATTTCTGCACCCCAAACCCTGCACCCCAAACCCTGCACCCCATCCCTGCACCCCTCACCCCATCCCTCGCCCCCCTTTTTCCCCTTTCCCCCTTTCCCGACCCTTTATCCCCCCCAAACCCTGCCCCCCAAACCCTGCCCCCATCTCTCCCCTCCCCCGCCCCCCATTCCCCTCACCCCAAATCTCGCCCCTCCCGCCCCCCAAATTCCTCCCCCCGTCCCCGCCCCCTCCGCGCCGCCCCCGCTGCCCTTTCCCGCACAGATCCCCCCTTGTTCCCTGCCGGGGGGCGGCCAAACAACGCGGGCGCCCCCCCAAATTCCATAGAGGGCCCCAAGCACCCCCAAATCCCATAGAGGGCCCCAAGCACCCCCAAATTCCCGTTGGGGTGGAGGGGGTTCGCCATCCAAACCCCATTTTCTCCCCGCAGCCACCTCGGTAGAGAGGGGGGGGTGTCCCCCACTGCACCCCCAGCGCTGGATGCGGCGGGACCCCCTTGGGGGGCTTTGGGGGAACCCCCCAAAATAGCTGGGGGGGTCCCGGGGGTCCCGATGGAGGTGGGGGGGGGCCGCCGGCTGCGGATCCTGGAGGATCTCAACATGCTCTACATCCGCCAGATCGCCGCCAGCATCCAGGTGCGAATTTTGGGGATCCCCTCCCCTCACCCCAAATCCAAATCCGGGGAGATTTGCACCCCCCGGAGCCCCCAGACCCCGATTTTCCCCGGGGGGGCTTTTGTGGGGGGGGGGGGGGTCGCGGGAAGGTGGAACGGGCTCCTCATCCCAAAGGGATCCATGCACCACCCCAAACTCATCCTGCACCCCCAAATCACCAGAGGGGCGATTTTGGGGGGCTCCCGCTCCCCCCCTGTTGGCAGCGGGGGGTTATTTATAGGTGATGACGTCACTGGAGGGGGGGACAGGGGCGGGATCGGGATCGGGATCGGGATCGGGATGGAGGAACCGGAGGTACCGGGAAGGACTTGGGGGGGCTGAGGGTGGGGGGGGAGGTGCTGGGAAATTTGGGGTTTTGGGGGGTTTTTGGGGTGTTTGGTGAATCTGGGGGGTTTGTGGGGTGCAGGATGAGTTTGGGCTGGTGCATGGCTCGGGTGTGGGGTGCAGGATGGATCTGTGGGGTGCAGGATGGATCTGTGTGGTGTGGGATGTGGTTTTGGGGTGCAGGGTAAATCTGTGGGGTGCAGGATGTGATTTTGAGGTGCAGGGTAAATCTATGGGGTGCAGGATGTGTTTCTGGGGTGCAGGATGGATCTGTGGGGTGCAGGATGTGTTTTTGGGGTGCATGGTAAATCTGTGGGGTGCATGGTTCCCCTAGAGGATGCTGGATGAGTTTGTGGGGTGCTTGCCCTGCCTTTGGGGTGCACAGCTCCTCCTTGGGGTGCACGGTGGATCTGTGGGGTTCTGAATGTGTTTTTGGGGTGCAGGATGGATCTGTATGGTGCAGGATGTGTTTTTGGGGTGCAGGATGGACCTATGGGGTGCATGGATCTCCTAGGGGATGCTGGATGAGTTTTTGGGGTGCTTGCCCCGCTTTAGGGGTGCACGATGCATCTCTGGGATGCAGGATGTGTTTTTGGGGTGCAGGATGGGTCTGTGGGGTACATGGTTCCCCTAGAGGGTGCTGGATGAGTTTTTGGGGTGCTTGCCCTGCCTTTGGGGTGCACAGCCCCCCCTTGGGGTGCAGGGTGGATCTGTGGGAGACGTGGTGCCCTCGTGGGGTGCACAGTGTGTTTTTGGGGTGCACGGCTCCCCCATGGGGTGCAGCAATAATTTGTGGGGTGCCTGGTAAACCTGTGGGGTGCGCAGTGAATCTGTGGGGTCTGTGCTGTGTTTGTGGGGTGCGCCGTCTGGTCTTGGGGTTCACAGATTCCCCGTGGGGTGCTGGATGCATCTGTGGGGTTCCTGATAAATTTGTGGGGTGCACGGAACATTTGTAGGGTGCCTGGTGAATCTGTGGGGTGCACGATGTGGGGGTGCAGCTGGGACCCCTTAGGGCAGGGCTGGAGCCCCCATGTGCGTGGCTGGGACCCCCAAACAATGTGGGGATCCCCTCCCCCTGCCTGGGCATGACTGGGACCCCCAGGGGGGTTTTGGGGTCCCCTGTGCCCAGCAGGCCCCCCAGCCCCACATCCCCACAGACCCTCCAAACCCCAAATGTGGGAGGAGCTGGAGGGGCTGTGGGTACAGGAGAGGTTTTGGGGTCCCCTCTGACCCTCAAATGTGCCATTGCCAGCATCTGGAGCTACAGTGGGTTCAGAAGGATTTGGGGACCCCCTGACCCCCCAAAAATTCTCATTCTGAGGTGCTGGAGCTGCAGTGGGCGCTGTGGGTCCGGGAAGAGTTTTGAGGTTTGTGATGTGTTTTGGGTCCCCCTGACCCCCCAGTGTTCCCATCCCCAGGAGCCAGGCCTGCAGCGTGCTCTGGAGCAGTCACTGTGTTTTTGGGAGAGGTTTTGGGGTTCCCCTGGCCCCTCAAATGTTCTATCCTCAGGAGCTGGAGCTGCAGCGGGCCCTGGAGCAGGCCCTGGTGTTGTGGGAAGGGTTTTGTTGTGTGGGAAGAGTTTTGGGGTCCCTCTGACCCCCCAAATGTGCCCATTCCCCAGCAGCTGGAGCTGCAGTGTGTGCTGTGTGTTTGGGAGGGATTTTGGGGTCCCCATGACCCCTCAAATATTGCATTCCCAGGAGCTGGAGCTGCAGCGGGCCCTGGAGCGTTCAGTGAGGGTCAGGGAGAGATTTTGGGGTTTGGGATGTATTTTGGGGTCCCCCTGACCCCCAGTGTTCCATTTCCAGGAACAAGAGCTGCAGCGGGCTCTGGAACGAGCCCTGGTGTTGTGGGATGTGTTTTGGGTCCCCCTGACCCCCCAATGTTCCGTCCCCAGGAGCCGGAGCTGCAGTGGGCCCTGGAGCGGGCCCTGCGGGTCCGGGAGGGATTTTGGGGTTTGTGATGTGTTTTGGGGTCCCCCTGACCCCCCAGTGTTCCCATCCCCAGGAGCCAGGCCTGCAGTGGGCTCTGGAGCAGTCACTGTGTGTTTGGAGAAGTTTTGGGTCCCCTGACCCCCCAATGTTCCGTCCCCAGGAGCTGGAGCTGCAGCGGCCCTGGAGCGGGCCCTGCGGGTCTGGGAGGGATTTTGGGGTTTGGGATGTGTTTGGGGGATGTGTTTTGGGGTCCCCCTGACCCCCATTGCTCTATCCCCAGGAGCCGGAGCTGCAGCGGGCCCTGGAGCGAGCCCTGCGGGTCCAGGAGGGATTTTGGGTTGTGGGATGTGTTTTGGGTTCCCCTAACCCCAAATTTTCCCATCCACAGGAGCCGGAGCTGCAGCAGGCCCTGGAGTGGGCCCTGCGGGTCAGGGAGGGATTTTGGGGTTTGGGATGTGTTTTGGGGTCCCCTTGACCCCCCAATGTTCCGTCCCCAGGAGCCGGAGCTGCAGCGGGCTCTGGAACAAGCCCTGGTGTTGTGGGATGTGTTTTGGGGTCCCCCTGACCCCCCAATGTTCCGTCCCCAGGAGCCGGAGCTACAGCGGGCCCTGGAGCGTTCAGTGAGGGTCAGGGAGAGATTTTGGGGTTTGGGATGTGTTTTGGGTCCCCCTGACCCCCATTGCTCTATCCCAGGAGCCGGAGCTGCAGCGGGCCCTGGAGCGAGCCCTGCGGGTCCGTGAGGGCGCCCGGCGCCTCCTCCCCGCCTGCAGCCGGCCCGAGCAGGCGCTGGAGACCACCAAGACCCTGGTGCTGTGCGAGGCCAGGGTGGTGGCGGCCGGGGGCGAGCTCCAGCGGCGCCAGGAGGCCCGGCTGAGGGGGGCCCGCCGGTGAGACACCCCAAAAATGAGCCCTGAGGGAATGGGGGACCCCAAGCGATGCCCCAAGGTGGGGAGGCACCCTGTGGGACCCCCCAAAGGCGAGGGGGAATGGGGAACACTACAGGGGGTCCTAAAATTTGTGTGTGGGGGGGTCCCTAAAAATGAGGGAGGGGTTTGGGGATCCCATAGGGGGTGTGGTGGTGGGGGGCACCCCAAAATCTGGGGGGACATCGGGGACAGGGCAGTGAGAGACACCCCAAAACCAGGGGGTGGGATGAGGGACTCTTTGGGGGGTTGTGGCAGTGATGGACACCCCGAAATTTGGGGGGACATGGGGACACGGGAGTGAGGTACACCCCAAATCCTGAGGGGACAGGGCAATGACGGACACCCCAAATCCTGGAGGGACATGGGGGACAGGGCAGTGAGGGACACCCCAAAATCTGGGTTATGGGCTGGCAGACCCTTGGCAGTGAGGGACACCTCGACATTTTGGGGAACATGGGGGACACAGCAGTGAAGGACACCTCAAAACCTGGGGACCATGAGGGACACCCCAAAACCTGTGGGGACATGGGGGACACAGCAGTGAGGAAAAACTCTGAAACTTGGGGGGACATGGCAGTGAGAGGCGCCCCAAAACCCGGGGAGACATGGGGGACACTGCAGTGAGGGACCTCCCAAAACCTGGTGGGACAGGGGTGTCACAGCACTGAGGGAAACCCCAAAATCTGGGGGAACATGGCAGTGAGGGACACCCCAAAACCTGGGGGGACATGGGAGACATTGCAGTGAGGAACACCCCAAAACTTGGGGTGGGATGGGAGACAGGACAGAGTGGGACACCCCAGAACCCGGGGGGACATGGGGGACACAGCAGTGAGGGACACCCCAAAACCTGGGGGGATATGGGGGCCACCCCAAAACCTGGGAGGACATGGGGCACAGGGCAGTGAGGGGCACCCAAAACCTGGGGGACACATCAGTGAGGGAAAACCCCAAAGCCTGGAGGGACATGGCAGTGAGGGACACCCAAAACCCGGGGGGACATGGGGGACACCCCAAAACCCTTGGAGACCCTTGTGGGGGTTGTGGCAGTGAGGGACCCCCCGAAATTTGTGTGGAAGGGGGCAAAGCAGAGGGGCACACAGTGGGGGTGATGTGGTGACAGGGGACACCCCAAACCTGGGGAGGGGAGCCCCAAAATGTGTGGGGAGCTTTGCTGACCCTGCCGTCCCCCGCAGCCCCTCGGAGGGCGGGCCCGGGCGGAGCCGGTGCCGTGCCGGGGCACCGTCTGCATCTCAGGTACGGGGGGTCCCGGGGGGGTTCTGGGCAGGGGGAACCCCCTCCTCTCTGCCTGCCCCCCCTGCGGCACCGCCTGCATTTGGGGTGCGGGGTTTGGGGGGTCTCGGGGGGTCTCACCCCTCTCCCGGTCCCCCCCTCCCCAGATTTGCGCATCCCGCTGATGTGGAAGGACACGGAGTACTTCAGGAACAAGGGGGGTGAGTGTTGGGGTGCCGGGGGTCCCCGCTGGCCCCGCGGTGCCCCCCGTGAGCCCCTGACCCGCCGTGCCCCCCCAGAGCTGCACCGCTGTGCCGTGTTCCTGCTGCTGCAGGTGGGGGCTGAGATCCACGACACCCCCACCGTGCTGGTGGACAGGACCCTGACCGACATCTGCTTCGAGGGAGCCGTGCTCTTGTGAGGGGGGAAGGGATGGGGGGAGGGATCCCCGGGACCCCCACTCCCCTCCCCAGGACCCTGGCACCCCCTTATAGGACTCCTGATCACCTCCATACATCCCCAGGGACACTGAGACCCCCCCTCCATGGGACCCTTGATCCCCCTCAGAGACCCCGATCATCCCCACTCCCCTCCCTGGGACCCTGCCCCCCCCAGGGGACCCCAGATCATCCCCCTATATGACCCTTGACACCCCCATATCCCCCCATGAGACCCCTGAGCCTCTCTATGGGACTCCTGATCACCCCCACATCCCCCCCCAGGACCACTGCCACCCCCCCATGGGACCCTGATCACTCCCCTTAGGGACCCTGACACCCCCCTAGGGGACCCTGATCACCTCCATGGGACCCCTGTGGCAACCCCACACCCCTCCCCGGGACCCTGGCACCCTCTATGGGACCCTGACACTTCCCTATGGGACCCCTGAGTTTTTCTATGGGACCCCCAAGTACCCCCACACACCCCCCAGGGACCCTGACATCCCCTATGGGACCTCTGATCACCTCTCCCAGGGACCCTGCCACCCCTTATGGGATCCTGGAGCCCCCTATGGGACCTGGATCACCCCCATGGGACCCCCTATGGCAACCCCACACCCCCCCCAGGGACCCTGACGCCCTCATATCCCCTCATGTGACCTCTGACCCTCCCCATGGGACCCGTGATCACTCCACTATGGGACCCCTGACACCCCCAAATCTCCCCCCCCCCCATGGCACCTCTGAACCTCTCTATGGGACTCCCAACCACCCTAATATGCCCCCATGGGACCCCTGAACATCCCCATGGGACCCCCTGGCACCCCCACACCCCCCTATGGGACCCTGGCACCCCTATGGGACCCCTGAGCTTCTCTATGGGACCCCTGACCCCCCCAATACACCCCCATAGGGCCCCTGATCACACCCATAGGGACCCTGACACACCCATATTCCCCCATGGGACCCCTGACTCTCTCTATGGGACCCCTCAACCACCCCCATACACCCCCAGGGACCCCTAATCCCCCCCACGGGACCCCCAATACCCTCATACCTCTCCCTGGAACCCTGACACTCCCCTAGGGGACACTGACACCCCCCTAGGGGACACTGACACCCCCTAATGGGACCCTGGCACCCCCCCAGGGGACCCTGACACTTCCCTTGACACCCCCATGGGACCCCTGAGCCTCTCTATGGGACCCCTGGCCACCCCAATACACCCCCAGGGACCCCTAATCCCCCCCACGGGACCCCCAATACCCTCATACCTCTCCCTGGAACCCTGACACTCCCCTAGGGGACACTGACACCCCCTTATGGGACACTGGCACCCCCCTAGGGGACCCTGACATTCCCCTTGACACCCCCATGGGACCCCGGAGCCTCTCTATGGGACCCCTAGCCACCCCAATACACCCCCATGGGACCCCTGATCACCCCCATGGGACCCCCTGGACCTCCACACCCCTTCCTGAGACCCTGGCACCCCCCTCTGGGACCCCTGAGCTTCTTTATGGGACCCCTGAGCACCCCAATGCACCCCCTTGGGATCCTGACCCTCCCCATGGAGCCCCTGATCACCCCCCTATGGGACACTGATACCCCCCTATGGGCCCTTTGACACCCCCATATTCCCCCATGGGACCCCTAAACCTCTTTATGGGAGCCCCGACCACCCCCTCACACCCCTAGGCACCCCAAATCCCTCCCATGGGACCCCCAACATCCCCACACTCCTCCCTGGGACCCTGACACCCCCCTAGGGGACCTCTGATCACCCCCATGGGACCCCTGAACTTCTCTATGGGACTCCTTCCACCCCCACACCCCCATGGGACCCCTCTATGGGACACTGCCACCCCCCATGGGACCCCTGAGCCTCCCCGTGGTGCCCCTGACACCCCCACACCCCCCATGGGACACTGCCACCCCCCATGGGACCCCTGAGCCTCCCCGTGGTGCCCCTGACACCCCCACACCCCCCATGGGACACTGCCACCCCCCATGGGACCCCTGCTGCCACCAACCCCCACTTGGGGACCTCTGACCCCTTCTGGGGGTGACCCCTGCCTTCCTTTGCCCACGCTGGGAGGGACCCCTGCCCCAAACTCTCCCTTCCCAGTGCCTGCAGTGTCCCCACAGTCCGTGGGGTGGCCCTGGGGGTGTCCCCTGCTGGCACTGACTCTGCTGGCACTGACTCCTCTGTGCCCTCCATGCTGGCACTGACCCCTGTGTGCCCCTTGGGTCAGCACTGACCTGTGCCCTCCCTGACATTGACCTCCCAGTGCCCGTCCTGGTCTTGACCCCTCTGTGTCCCTTGGGCTGGCACTGACCCCTCTGTGCCCCCCTGGCTCTGATCCCACTGTCACCGACCCTCTGTGCCCTCCAAGCTGGCACTGACCCCTCTGTGCCCCCCTGGCACTGACCCTGCTGGCACTGACCCCCTTGTGCCCTCCCAGCTGGCACTGACCCCTCTGTGCCCCCCTGGCACTGACCCCCTTGTGCCCTCCCAGCTGGCACTGACCCCTCTGTCTCCCCATGCTGGCGCTGACACTTCTGTGCCCCCTGGGCTGTCACTGACCTCACTGTGCCCCCCCTGTGCCCCCTGGGTTGTCACTGACCCCAGTGGCACTGACCCCTGTGCCCCCCTGTCACTGACCTCTGTGCCGCCTCATGCTGGCACTGCCCCCTGGGCTGTCACTGTCCCCTGTGCCCCAGGGTTGGCACTGACCCCTGTTCCCCCCCAGTGGCACTGACCTCCCTGTGTTCCCCATGCTGGCACTGACCCCTCTATGCCCCCTGGGCTGGCACTGCCCCCCATGCTGTCACTGTCCCCCTATGCCCTCTGGGCTGTCACTGTCCCCTGTGCCTCCCAGGCTGTCACTGCCCCCCCATGCTGTCATTGCCCCCGGGCTGTCACTGCCCCCATTCTGTCCCTGTCCCCTGTGTCCCCATGCTGTCCCTGACCCCTGTCCCTGTCCCCTGTGTCCCCATGCTGTCCCTGTCCCCATGCCATCCCTGACCCCTGTCCCTGTCCCCTGTGTCCCCATGCTGCCCTGTCCCCATGCCATCCCTGACCCCTGTCCCCTGTCCCTGTCCCCTGTGTCCCCAGCCCCGAGGCGGGCCCGGATTTCGAGCTGCGTTTGGAGCTGTACAGCGCGGGGCTGCCCGGGCCGGGGGCGCAGGGCAGTGCCCCCCGCAAGCTGGCATCGCGCCTCAGCACCTCCCTGGGCCGCTCCTCGGGCCGCCGGGCACGGGCTGCCATGGACGGGGGCCCTGCCAGCCCCCCGGGCACCGCGGGCACCGCCACCGGGGCGCTGCTGCTGCCGCCGCCCGGAGTGCCGTGAGTACCCTGTGTGTGATACTGTGTGCCACCTGTGTGTCACTGTGCCACCTGTGTGTCACATGTCCCTCTGTGTGCCACCTGTGTGTCACTGTGCCACCTGTGTGCCACCTGTGTGTCACTGGGTGTCACTGTGTGCCACCTGTGTGCCACCTGTGTGTCACCTGTGTGTCACCTGTGTCACTGTGTGTCACCTGTGTGTCACTGTGTGCCACCTGTGTGTCACATGTCCCTCTGTGTGCCACCTGTGTGTCACTGTGTGTCACCTGTGTGTCACCCGTGTCACTGTATCACTGTGTGTCACATGTCCCTCTGTGTGCCACCTGTGTGTCACTGTGTGCCACCTGTGTGCCACCTATGTGTCACCTGTGTCACTGTGTATCACTGTGTGTCACATGTCCCTCCGTGTGTCACATGTCCTCCCATGTACTCCCCTGTGTCCCCCTGTGCCCCCTGTACCCTCTGTGTGCCAATGTCCCCTCTGTGTGCCTCCTGTCCCCCCTATGTGTCACATGTCCTCCTCTCCCCCCCGTGCGTTCCACATGTCCCCGTGTGTGCCCCTTTCTGTGCCCTCTGTGTGCCACATGTCCCTCTGTGTGCCACCTGTGTGTAACAAATGCCCCCTGCGCATCACATGTCCCCCTGTGTGCCCTGATGTCCCCCTAACCTCACAATGTCCCCTGCCCCCTGGTGTCCTCACTTGTCTCCGCTGTCCCTTGACCCCCTGGTGTCCCTCTGCCCCTCCCAGTGTCCCCTGACACCCCAATGTCCCCTGTCCCTCGGTGTCCCCCTGACCCCCCATTATCCCCAGATGTCCCCAATGTCCCCTGACCCCCCAGTGTCCCCAGGTGTCCTTGGTGTCCCCTGCCCCCCCGCTGTCTCCCGGCCCCCCAATATCCCCCTAGCCCCACAATGTCCCTTGTGCCCCCATGTCCCCAATGTCCCCAATGTCCCCAGTGTCCCCAATGTCCCCAGGTGTCCCCAATGTCCCCAATGTCCCCAGCGTCCCCAATGTCCCCAATGTCCCCAGGTATCCCCAATGTCCCCAGTGTCCCCAATGTCCCCAGGTATCCCCAATGTCCCCAGTGTCCCCAGTGTCCGCAATGTCCTCAATGTCCCCAGGTATCCCCAATGTCCCCAATGTCCCCAATGTCCCCAGTGTCCCCAGTATCCCCAGGTGTCCCCAATGTCCCCAGTGTCCCCAATGTCCCCAGTGTCCCCAGGTATTCCCAATGTCCCCAGTGTCCCCAGGTATTCCCAATGTCCCCAGGTATCCCCAATGTCCTCAGTGTCCCCAATGTCCCCAGTGTCCCCAGGTATCCCCAATGTCCCCAGTGTCCCCAATGTCCCCAATGTCCCCAGGTATCCCCAATGTCCCCAGTGTCCCCAATGTCCCCAATGTCCCCAGGTATCCCCAATGTCCCCAGTGTCCCCAATGTCCCCAATGTCCCCAGGTATCCCCAATGTCCCCAGTGTCCGCAATGTCCTCAATGTCCCCAGGTATCCCCAATGTCCCCAATGTCCCCAGGTATCCCCAATGTCCCCAATGTCCCCAGTGTCCCCAGTGTCCCCAATGTCCCCAATGTCCCCAGGTGTCCCCAATGTCCCCAGTGTCCCCAATGTCCCCAATGTCCCCAGGTGTCCCCGGTTCCAGCTGCTGGCTCACACCACGCTGTCCCTGGCTCAGGTGCACGACGGCTTCCGCACGCACGACCTCGTCATCGCTGCCGATGGTCAGTGGGGTCACTGCACCCCAAAACTGCCCGGGGCACCCCAAAACAGACCATAAACACCCCATAAACACCCCAAAACACCCCAAAACACCCCAAAACACCCCATAAACACCCAAAACTGCCCGGGGCACCCCTAAACACCCCAAAACACCCCAAAACTGCCCGGGGCACCCCTAAACACTCCATAAACACCCCATAAACACCCCATAAACACCCCTAAATACCCCATAACCACACCCCAAAACTGCCCGGGGCACCCCTAAACAGACCGTAAATAACCCATAAACACCCCTAAACACCCCAAAACTGCCCGGGGCACCCCAAAACGGACGATATCACCACCAAACATCCCAAAACTGCCCGGGGCACCCCTAAATACACCATAAACAATCCATAAACACCCCAAAACTGCCCGGGGCACCCCAAAACAGACCATAAACACCCCATAAACACCGCATAAACACCCCAAAACTGCCCGGGGCACCCCTAAATACCCCATAAATACCCCATAAACACCCCAAAACTGCCCGGGGCACCCATAAACACCCCATAAACACCCCATAAACACCCCAAAACTGCCCGGGGCACCCCTAAACACCCCATAAACACCCCAAAACTGCCCGGGGCACCCATAAACACCCCATAAACACCCCATAAACACCCCATAAACACCCCAGAACACCCCATAAACACCCCAAAACTGCCCGGGGCACCCCAAAACAGACGATATCACCCCCAAACATCCCAAAACAGCCCGGGGCACCCCTAAACACCTCATAAACACCCAATAGCACCCTATAACACCCCAAAACAGCCCAGGACACCCCAGAACAGCCCAGGACACCCCATAAACACCCCTAAACACCTCAAACAGCTCAGGGCACCCTATAACACCCCATAAACACCCCAAAACACCTCATAAACACCTCAAAACAGCCCAGAGCACCCCTAAATACCCTGTAACACCCCATAAACACACCTAAACACCCCGGGGCACCCCATAACACCTCTAGACACCCTGAGGCACCCCAAAACACCACATGGCACCCCAAAACACCCCAGGGCACCGCTAAACACCCCACAAACACCCCATGAACACCCCATGAACACCCCATGGCACCCCAAAACACCCCATTAAAAACCCCATGGCACCTCCTGACGCCCCATAACACCCCATGGCACCCTATAGCACCCCATAATACCCTGGGACACCCCAAAATTCCCCACACGTACGATGGCACAAAACTCCCCACCCACACTGTAACACCCCAAAAGTCCCCACACACCCCAAACCAGGGCAATGGGGCTGGAGCAGGCGGGGAGGAGTTGGGGGGTCTGGGATTTTGGGGTCCTGCAGGGGTGAGGGTGGATTTGGGGTCTCGGTACGTGGGAGACAGGGGGGTCCTGGCACGAGAAGGGGGGGACTGGGATCCTTTTGGGGTTTGGGGGTCCCTGTCAGCCCCCAAGAGATTCAGGAGTCCCAGAGCAGAGCCCTGCTGGGGGGTTTGGGGACAGTCTGGGGTCCCTTCATGTCCCCCCTGTGTCCCTCCAAAGCAGAGCCCTGCTGGAGGGTTTGGGGACAGTGTGGGGTCCCTCCATGTCCCTCCATGTCCCCGTGTCCCCTCAGAGCTGATCCCTGCTGGGGGGTTTGGGGTCAGCGTCCCCATGTCCCCCCAAAGCAGAGCCCCGCCGGGGGAATTTGGGGGTCCCTCCATGTCCCCCCTGTCCCTCCATGTCCCCCCATGTCCCCCCATGTCCCCGCTGTCCCCTGCTGTCCCCCCAGAGCAGAGCCCCTGCTGGGTGGGTTTGGGTGTCCCTCCATGTCCCCCCATGTCCCCCCATGTCCCCGTGTCCCCCCAGAGCTGAGCCCATGCTGGGTGGGTTTGGGGGTCTCTCCATGTCCCTCCATATCCCCCCTGTCCCTGTATCCACCTCCATGTCCCCCCATGTCCCCTGCTGTCCCCCCAGAGCAGAGCCCTGCTGGGTGGGTGTGGGGGTCCCTCCATGTCCCCCCTGTCCCTCCATGTCCCCCCTGTCCCCTCTGTCCCCCCGTGTCCCCCCAGAGCAGAGCCCTGCTGGGTGGGTTTGGGGGTCCCTCCATGTCCCCCCTGTCCCTCCATGTCCCCCCTGTCCCCTCTGTCCCCCCGTGTCCCCCCAGAGCAGAGCCCTGCTGGGTGGGTTTGGGTGTCCCTCCATGTCCCCCATGTCCCCGCTGTCCCCGTGTCCCCGCAGAGCAGAGCCCCTGCTGGGTGGGTGTGGGGGTCCCTCCATGTCCCCCCTGTCCCTCCCTGTCCCTCCATGTCCCCCCATGTCCCCGGTGTCCCCGTGTCCCCGCAGAGCAGAGCCCCTGCTGGGTGCCCCTCTATGGCCGCGTGTGTTGCCGCCTGGCGGCCCGGCCCAGCTGCATGGACACCCCCGCGGCGACAGGGACACTGCGGCTGCAGGTCAGCGACAGCGACAGCGGCCACACCGGGAATGGCATCGGGAATGCACCGGGAGGGGCATCGGGAATGCACCGGGAGGGGCACCGGGAGGGTCACCGGGGGAGAGAGGCATCGGGAGGGACCCCGGGAGGGGCATCGGGAATGGCACCGGGAGGGGCATCGGGAATGCACCGGGAGGGGCACCGGGAATGGCACCGGGAGGAGCACCGGGAATGGCACCGGGAATGGTACCGGGAGGGTCACCGGGGGAGAGGCATCGGGAGGGGCACCGGGAGGGGCATCGGGAGTGGGAGTGGCACCGGGAGAGCACCGGCAATGGCACCGGCAGGGCACCGGGAATGGGACAGAGGGATGGGATCAGGAATGGCATAGAGGGGTGGGGTTTATTAACACTGCCACGATAAAGGGGACCCTGCAACTGCAGGGGAGGGAATGGGATGGAGAAATGGGATTGAGGGAAATGGGATGTGGGGATGGGATAGAAAAATGGGATGTAGAAATGGGATAGAGGGAAATGGGATATAGGAGAAATGGGATAGAAGGAAATGGGACAGAAAAATGGGGTATAGAGAAATGGGATATAGGGAAACGGAGTATAGGGATGGGATTGAGAAATGAGATAGAGAAATGGGATAGAGGACTGGGATATAGGAAATGGGATAGAGAAATGGGATAGAGGACTGGGATATAGGGAAATGGGATAGAGAAATGGGATCAAGAAATGGGATATAGGGAAATGGGACAGAGAAATGGGATCAAGAAATGGGGTATAGGGAAATGGGATATAAGGATGGGATAGAAAGATGGGATATAGGGAAATGGGATATAGGGATAGGACATAGGGATGGGATCGAGAAATGGCACGTAGGGATTGGATAGAGGGATGGGATAGAGAAATAAGATTGGATATAGAGATGGGATATAGGGATGGGATATAGGGAAATGGGAAACAGGGAAATGGGACATAGGGATGGGATCAAGAAATGGGATAGAGGAATGGGACATAGGGAAATGGGATAGAAAAATGGGATATAGGGATGGGACATGGGAATGGGATAGAGGACTGGGATATAGGGAAATGGGATAGAGGAATGGGATCAAGAAATGGGATAAAGGGAAATGGATATAAGGATGGATAGAAAGATGGGATATAGGGAAATGGGATATAGGGATAGGACATAGGGATGGGATCGAGAAATGGCATGAAGGGATCGGATAGAGGATGGGATAGAGAAATAATATTGGATATAGAGATGGGATATAGGGAAATGGGATATAGGGAAATGGGGTAGAGATGGGATATAGGAAATGGGATATAGGGAAATGGGAAACAGGGAAATGGGACATAGGGATGGATCAAGAAATGGGATAGAGGAATGGGACATAGGGAAATGGGATAGAAAAATGGGATATAGGGATGGGACATGGGAATGGGATAGAGGAAAGGGATAGAGGAATGGGATATAAGAAAATGAGATATAGGGAAATGGGATAGACAAATACGATATAGAGAAATGAGATACAGGGATGGGATAGAGAAATGGGCTATAGAGAAATGGGATATAAGGAAATGGCATATAGGAATGGGATAGAGGGATAGGATAGAGAATTGGGACATAGGGAAATGGGATAAAAGAATGGGATTGAGAAATGAGGTAGAAAAATGGGATACAGGGAATGTGCCACCCGTGGGTGCTGAATGAGGGGGACACTGGAGCTGTGGTGTCACTTGGGGAACACCGGAGCTGTGGTGCCCCCCGTGGGTGCTGTATGGGTCACACTGGTGCTGTGGTGCCCCCCTGGGTGCTGTATGGGGTCACACTGGTGCTGTGGTGCCCCCGTGTGCACTCACATCCCCGGGGGTCTCGGGCAGGCTCCAGGGGCCGAGGGCCCCGGCGGGACCCCCCTGTTCTGTGTCCTGCGGGGCCCGGGGCTGCTCTGCTACGGCAGCGCCAGCGAGGCTGAGGCGGGGCAGGAGCCCACGCTGACCATCGCTGTCACCAAGGTACACAGGGACACTCTGGGACACTGGGGGGGCTGGTGGGGTCTGGGGGGCACGGGGAGTGCGGGGTTGGGGGGGATGGAGGGGTCATGGAGAGGTGGGGTTACAGGGAGAAAGGGGCAGTGGGAGGGGTCAGGGTGGTTTGAGGTTTATGGGGAGCTCTGGGGTCTGCGGGGGCTGTGGGGTGTTGTGGTGTCTATGGGGGCTGTGGGGTGTTCTGGGGGCTGTGGGGTCTGTAGGGTCTGTGGGGTGTTCTGGGGCATTCTGGGTCTATGGGAGCTCTGGATCTTTGGGAGCTGTGGGGTCTATGAGGCTGTGGGATGTATGGGAGCTGTGGGGTCTGTGGGGGTCTGTGGGGTCTATGGGAGCTGTGGGGTCTATGGGGTCTATGGGGTCTGTGGGGTCTATGGGTCTGTGGGGTCTATGGGAGCTGTGGGTCTATGGGGTCTGTGGGGTCTATGGAGCTGTGGGGTCTATGGGAGCTGTGGGATCTATGGGAGCTGTGGGGTCTATGGGAGCTGTGGGGTCTGTGAGGGCTGTGGGGTCTATGGGAGCTGTGGGGTCTATGGGGGTCTGTGGGGTCTATGGGGGTCTGTGGGGTCTGTGGGAGCTGTGGGATCTATGAGGGCTGTGGGGTCTATGGGAGCTCTGGGGTCTATGGAGCTGTGGGGTCTATGGGATGTTCTGGGATCTATGAGGGCTGTGGGGTCTATGGGGTCTGTGGGGTCTATGGGATGTTCTGGGGTCTATGGGAGCTTTGGGGTTTATGGGGAGCTTGGGCTTCTCTGGGATGTTCTGGGTCCCTGCGGGCTGGGGTGTCTCTGGGATGTCTCTGGGCTCTCTGGGGGTCTCTGGGGCTCTCTGGGGCTCTGGGCTCTCTGGGGGTGTCTCTGGGGCACTCTGGATGTTCTGGGGGTCTGTGGTGTCTCTGGGCTCTCTGGGCTCTCTGGGGGTCTCTGGGCTCTCTGGGTGTCTCTGGGGTCTCTCTGGGGGTCTCTCTGGGTGTCTCTGGGTGTCTCTGGGTGTCTCTGGTGTCTCTGGGCTCTCTGGGGGTGTCTCTGGGGCTCTCTGGGCTCTCTGGGGGTCTCTGGGGTGTCTCTGGGGCTCTCTGGGATGTTCTAGGGGTCTGTGGTGTCTCTGGGGTCTCTGGGGTGTCTCTGGGGTGTCTCTGGGCTCTCTGGGCTCTCTAGGGTCTCTCTGGGGTCTGTGGCTCTCTGGGCTCTGGGGTGTCTCTGGGATGTTCTGGGGGTCTGTGGTTTCTCGGGGTGTCTCTGGGGGTCTCTCTGGGCTCTCTGGGCTCTCTGGGTGTCTCTGGGTGGGCTCTCTGGGTGTCCCTGGTCTCCGTGCCCCCCAGCCCTGTGTGTGCCCCAGGACACGCGGGTGCGGGCGCTGCAGGCGGGGGGTCGGGGGCAGCCCCCCGGGGTGGCCGTCACCAACCGCCTGGGCGGGGAGGAGGTGACACACGGGCTGCTGGCCGAGAGCACGGCCGAGGCTCAGCGCTGGCTGCAGGCCTGGGGACAGCACCTCTGCGACCTGGGTGAGCCCCCGGGACCCCCCTGACATGTGGGATCCCCCCTGGCCTGTGGGACCCTCCACATCCCTGTGGGACCCTAAACATCCCTGTAGGACCCCACACATCCCAGTGGGACCCTACACAGGACCCTACACAGCCTTGTGGGACCCTCCAAATCCCTGTGGGACCCCACACAGCCTTGTGGGACCCTACACAGCCTTGTGGGACCCTCCAAATCCCTGTGGGGCCCTCCCAGCCCTCTGGGACCCTACACAATCTCTGTGGGACCCTCCCAGCCCTGTGGGATGCTAAATATCCCTGTGGGACCCTACAAAACCCCTGTGGGACCCTCCACATCACTGTGGGACCCTACAAAATCCTGTGGGACCCTCCACATCACTGTGGGATGCTACAGATCCCTGAGGGCCCTCCACATCCCTGTAGACCCTCCACATCCCTGTAGGACCCTACACATTCCCTCTGGGACCCTCCCATCCATGTGGGACCCCACACATCACCGTGGGACCCTACAAACCCTTGTGGGACCCTGTCCCAGTGTTGTTAAAGGACCCAAACCTAGTGGGACCCCCTGATCCCTGTGGGACCCCCACCCTGGCAGGACCCCTGACCATCCCTGTGGGGGCTCCATCACCCCAGGACTCCTAACCCTGTGGGACCCAGAGAAGTGGGGATGAGGACAAGGCTGGGAACAGGACAGGGACAGGGACAGAGATGGGGACAGTGACATGGGTGGCAACAACAATGGGGTGGGACACTGATGGGAAGGCACAAGAGCAGGACCCCCTTGGGGACCCCCACTCCAAACCATCCTTGTGGGAGCTCCATCACCCCAGGACCCCCAACCAGTGGGACACCAGTCCTGAGAGCACCCCATTCTGTGAGACCCATCCAGACTGACTCCATGCAGTGGACCCCCATCCAACAGGACCCCAACATCCAATGGGACCCCCATTTCCCTGCAGACCCCATCCCAGGCTGACCCCATCCAACGGGACCCCCAGCCCCCTGCAATCCCCATTCCCATAAGACCCCCATCCCAGGCTGTCCCCGCTGCTCTGTAGACCCCATCCTAGGCAGACTCCATCCAATGGAACCCCTATCCAGTGGGACCTCTACCATCCAATGGGACCCCCATCGCCCTGCAGACCCCACCCCTATCCCCTGCAGACCCCACTCCCCTGCAATCTCCCTCCCCTGCAGCCCCCATCCCAGCAGACCCTATCCCCCTGCAGACCCCAGCCCTTGCAGACCCCATTCCCCTGCAGCCCCCATCTAATGGAACCCCCATTCCCCTGCAGCCCCCATCTAATGGACTCCCATCCTCTGCAGACCCCACCCCTTCAATCCCCATCCCCCTGCAGACCCCATCCCAGCTGACCCCATCCAATGGGACCCCCATCCAGGCAGTCCCCATTCCAGTGGGACCCCATCCCCCTGCAGACCCCATCCCAGTGGGACCCTGTCCCATGCAGACCCCATCCAATGGGACCCCAATCCAATGGAACCCCATCCAGTGGAGCCCCATCCAATGGAACCCAATCCAATGGGACCCCCATCCAATGGAACCCCAATCCAATGGGACCCCCATCCAATGGGACCCTAATCCAATGGAACCCAATCCAATGGACCCCCATCCAATGGACCCCCATCCAATGGGACCCTAATCCAATGGGACCCCAATCCAATGGGACCCCAATCCAATGGAACCCCAATCCAATGGGACCCCAATCCAATGGGACCCCCATCCAATGGGACCCCAATCCAATGGAACCCCCATCCAATGGGACCCCCATCCAATGGGACCCCCATCCCCCTGCAGACCCATCCCCTGCAATTCCATCCCCTGCAGACCCCATCCAACAAGACCCCCATGCCCTGCAGACCCACACCAGGCTGGCCCCACACCAGGCTGACCCCATCCCTGCAGACCCCATCCAACAGGACCCCCATCCCCATCCCTTCAATCCCCCCCACCCCTGCAGCCCCCAGCCCGAACCTCCTGGCTGCCGGGGCTCTCTGTCCCCGCCCATTGTCCCGCTGTCCCCGCTGTCCCCAGCCCAGTGGAAGCAGTGCTGTGAGGAGCTGATGCGGATCGAGGAGCCCCCCCCGCGCCGCCCCCCGGCCCCGCTGCCCCCCCAGGGCTCCCTGTACCACCAGACGGGTGAGTGGGGCCATCGGGGCGGGGGCTCTGCTCTGTCTCCCCTCTCTGCTCTCTGCTCGCTCCCTAACGCTGCTCTTCTCGCTGTGCCCCCTTTTCTGTCCCCCTCTCCTTTCTGTCCCCTCCTTTCTGCCGCTGTCCCCCCTCCCTGGGGCGCCCCCAGCCCCGCCGGGTCCCCCGGGCCCCCCCGGCCGAGGGCTGCTGCTGCAGGAGAATGTGTCAGCCGAGATCCGGGCTCTGCTCAGCTCCTACTACAGCGACAGGTGACGGGGGGGACACGGGGGACCCCCGACAGCCCCCGCAATGCCACAGAGAGGGGACAGAGGGAAATGGGACAGAGGGAAATGGGAGAGAGGGAAATGGGATAGAGGGAAATGGGATAGAGGGAAATGGGATAGAGGGATGGGATAGAGGGAAATGGGATAGAGAAATGGGATAGAGGGAAATGGGACAGAGGGGAATGGGATAGAGGGAAATGGGACAGAGGGGAATGGGATAGAGAAATGGGATAGAGGGAAATGGGATAGAGAAATGGGATAGAGGGAAATGGGACAGAGGGGAATGGGATAGAGAAATGGAATAGAGGGAAATGGAATAGAGGGAAATGGGATAGAGAAATGGAATAGAGGGAAATGGAATAGAGGAAATGGGATATAGGGATGGATAGAGGGAAATGGGATATAGGGAAATGGGATAGAGGGATGGATAAAGGATGGGATATAGGGAAATGGGATAGAGAAATGGAATAGAGGGAAATGGGATATAGGGATGGGATAAAGGGAAATGGGATAGAGGGAAAGGGGATAGAGGGAAATGGGATATAGGGAAATGGGATAGGGAAATGGGATATAGGGATGGATAAAGAGATGGGATAGAGGGAAATGGGATAGGAAATGGGATAGAGAAATGGATATAGGGAAACGGGATAGAGGGAAATGGGATAGAGGGATGGGATATAGGGAAATAGGATAGAGGGAAATGGGATAGAGGGATGGGATAGAGGGAAATGGGATAGAGGGATGGATATAGGGATGGGATAGAGAAATGGGATATAGAGAAATGGGATGTAGGGAAATAGGATATAGGGTTGGGGTAGAGAAATGGGATATAGGGATGGATCGAGAAATGGGATATAGGGAAATGGGATATAAGGAAATGGGACATAGGGAAATGGGTTATAGGGATGGGATAGAGAAATTGGATATAAGGATGGAATAGAGAAATGGGACATAGGGAAATGGGACCTAGGGACGAGATGTAGAATGGGATAGAGGGTGGAGTTTATTAACACTGCCATGATAAAGGGACACTGCAATGAGGGGATCCCCAACAGCCCCCCCGCGCTGCCACAGCCCCCCCAGCACAGCCCTGGGGACAGGGGGGCAGAAAGGGACACCCAAACCCCCCCACAGCCGCACGGGGGAGTACGGGGATATTTGGGGGGGGTCCGGGCTGCCTGTGACCCCCCCTTTTCCCCACCCCCCAGCTATTGACCCCTCTGATGACATCGCGGCCGTCACCGAGATCCTGGCGGGGCACGGGGGGCTCCCCGCGCTCCGGGCCCCCCCCCGTGGCTCTCGCTGTTCGAGGGGCCCCCCCTGCGCAGCCCCAGCCCCCCCCGCCGGGGCCGCCCCCGAACCCTGTCCCTGGACGCCCGGCTCGGCACCCTCAAGGGCCGGGGGGGCACCCCAAAACCGCCCCACTCCAGCTCCTCAGCAGCGGCAGCAGCAGCCCGGGGCCCCCCCAGCGCGACCCCCCCAGAGCCCTCCAGTCCCGGGTGTGACCCCCCCCCAAGCACTTTTGGGGGGGTAACAGAGGGATGGACCCCCCCCCCAAAGGGGGTTTGGGGGTGCTGGGGGCTCCCTGCTTCTGTTTTTGGGGAGAAACTGGAATTTCTGCCCTCCCCGTGCTGGGGGGGCTCAGGGCTAAACTCCAAAAAGGGGGGGGGGGGGGTGGTTTCCTTCCCCCCCCTCACACACACACAAAGGTGGGTGCTGGGGACCCCCCCCCACCGCAGGGTGGGTGCTCAGGGTCTAACCCGGGGTGGGGGACACACAGAGCCCCCCCAAGCTCTGCTTTCCTCACCTCTAACCCGGGGTGTGGGGGGGACACAGAGCCCCCCCAGCAGGGCCCCCCACACTTAATAATATTCACTAATAATTTGCATTAAAATTTATTTAACAGCTGCTGTGTGTGATTTTGGGTGGGGAGGGGGAGTGGGGGTCCCTGTGCCCATGTGGGGGGAGGGGGGTTTGGGGTGCTGCCCCCTCCCAAGCTGCTCTTTTGGGGTGCAGTGGGGGGTGGGGGCTGTGCTGGGGGGTGAGGGGAAGGGGATGTGCTGTGGTGCCATAGGGGGGACCCCCCCACCCCAGAAGGAGGCGCTGAGCCCCCCTCAATTACACAGCGTGGGGGGAGAGGTCCTCGTCCTCGTTGGGGGGGTTGGAGCCCCCCAAAAGCGGTGGGTGGGGGGCGTCCCGGGCCAGCAGCAGCGCGAAGCCTGCGGGGAGAGTGGCGGTGAGATGGATTTGGGGGCTTTGGGTAAATTTGGGGGGTGTCCGGGGGTGGTTTCGGGGTACCTGGCGTGGCTTTGTGCAGGACGAGGCTCTCGCCGGGCTCCTCCCCCTGCGCAGAGTGGGAGGGGCTGAGGGGGCTCTGCACCCCCCCATGGGCCCGCCCCCCACAACAGGGGACCCCACCCTGAACCCCACCCTGCACCCCATCCTGCCCCCCCCACACAGGGGACCCCACCCTGCACCCCAACCGCACTTTTCCCTCAGACTTTTCCCTTTTTCATTGCCCCAGCCCCTCATCACCCACAGCCCCCCATCTCTGCCCCCACATTTCCCCCACACTCCCTTCACCCCCAGTCCCGCAGAACCTCAGCCCCCCCATCTCAGCCCCCCACATTTCTCCAGCCCCACAGGACCCCCAGCCCCCCATCTCAGCCCCGCACTTTTCCCTCAGACCCCCATCTGAGCCCCCCCATTTCCTCCAGACCCACATCGCCCCCAGCCCCCCAGAAGCCCAAACCTCCATCACCCCAGCCCCACAGAACCACAGCCCCCCATCTCAGGCCCCTCACATTTCCCCCAGCCCCACATCCCCCTCAGCCCCCCAGAAACCCAAATCCCCATCACCCCCAGCCCCACAGAACCCCAGCCCCAAAGAACCCCAGCCCCACATCTCGGCCCCCCACATTCCCCCAGCCCCACACATTGCCCCCAGCCCCTCATCACCCCCAGACCCCCATCTCTGCCCCCACATTTCCCCCAGACTCCCTTCACCCCCAGTCCCGCAGAACCTCAGCCCCCCCATCTCAGCCCCCCACATTTCCCCAGCCCACAGGACCCCCAGCCCCCCATCTCAGCCCCGCACTTTTCCCTCAGACCCCCATCTGAGCCCCCCCATTTCCTCCAGCCCCACATCCCCACCCAGACCCCCATCTCGGCCCCCCATCACCCCCAGCCCCACAGAACCAAGCCCCCCATCTCGGTCCCCCACTTTTCCCCAGCCCCCCTTCACCCCCAGCCCCCATCTGAGCCCCCCATCTCCCCCAGCCCCTCCCCGTACCTGTCCCGGGGGGGGTCCCGGCTCCCAGGGGGCTTCCCAGCGCCCCCCCACTCGTGCCCCCCGATTCCATTGCGCCCCAAATCCTGCGGGTCCTGCAGCGGCCGGGGGGCCCGGCCGGGGGTTCTGGGGGTTTTGGGGACCA